>NC_143070.1:24838166-24988333 GCF_052426305.1 Pelodiscus sinensis
ACAGCCTCACCCACAGCTGGGAGGCAGTTTGCAGGGAGCTGAAAAGAAACAGAAGAGGGGAAACTGGAGCCTGGCAGACCCAAGCCTTGGGATTCTTCTGTGTCCAGATGTGCTAAGCAGCTGGCAGCCAAGCTCCCAAGTGCTGGTCTGTTTCTGCCCTCCCCAGGCAGGCGAATCCCCTCTGCTGGCTGTTACAGGCTGGACTTTGCCTGCCTGACTTTTAGCCAGGGAACTGCTCCCTGTGAGGCAAATGGGACACCCCCTGCACTGCGGAAAGCAGCCCGTTGCCTTATGGAAGAGGGAAGATGCCCCTGGGAGCACTTAGCCCCTGGGTGGCTCTGCCTGTGAAAAACAGGAAGGAGCAAACATCTATCACTGGAGAATGTGGGTATCGATCCCACTGCCTCTCACATGCAAAGCAAGCGCTCTTCCACTTGAGCTAATTCCCCTGCCTATATGCTGTTTTCCTGTCTCATCCAACTTGTTCCCGAGCCCGCAACATCCCTTCTGGTAAACACTCATCTAAAACTCAGCAAATATCCAGAGAAGTTGTGGTTCCCTTTACAAGACTCTGCACAGCTCAGTTCTGATCAGCCGGTCTTCCCTAGAGCCCGGAACATCGACCGCGGCAGCATCGCTCTTATGCCCAGTGTAGACACGGCCTGAGAGTGTCACTAAACCAGCCCCAGACACATTCCTGGCTAGGACCAGTCACAGTCTGGGCTCAGTGAGGGTCCATCCTACCTGAGACGAGTGTGACACAAAAGCCTCCTGTTCCCTGCCCAGTTCCCAACACTGGCTTCAGACCCAGCTATATTTGGTGCCTTGGCTGCTGTCCCTGCTGGCAGGGAGCTGTCCCGCACCTGTGGTTCATCTGTCTCTGACAGGTGGCAGCCCTGTTAAGGGGAGAAGTGCTGTGTGGGTGAGGGGAGGGGAGGGGAGGGGGTTCAAGCAGGGGAATTTCCCTGCATGTGTAGAAACCATCACTGCCGGCCCAGGCTGGGCCAGTGCGCTGGCATCCCTCATGTCTGGAGCATCCCGCCTGGGAAAAACTGAAACTGTATCAGGAAATAAGGGATCAGGGTCCCTCCTGGCAGGAGCTATAGGGCTTGGGGTCCCTCCATCCCTCTCCAACAGAAAATATAGGATCAAGGGTCCCTCCTCTTCTTCCCACCAGAAACTATGGGGCCAGGGGACCCTTCACCTCCCAGCAGGAGTTGGAAGGAGTTGGCAGGTGCCATGGGGGCTCACACACAAACAGGTGCACACGCCCTCAATATCGGTGCCCAGGACAAAACTCACTCCTGGAACAGTGACTTGCAGTGAGGCCCCTCCCTGACAGCACCATGTCACAGCACAGTTAGGGATGTTATCCACCCAAAGAGTTTCCCAGCTTCCCAATGCCCCCAAATCCCATCAGGCAAACTGCCCCATGGGCTTCACCAGCACCATGCTCAGGGCTTGTGGATTTTCTGTCAGTTTGCCAGACCAAATAACTAGCCCCCCAACTGCTCTGGAGTCTCTGCCTCTCAGGGACCTTCTCATCCTCAGGCTCTGCTTTGTCTCCAGACAGACCCTGCTCTGCTACAGCCACCTCCCTCTGGCTGTCACTCCTGGGCCTTCTAGACCCTTGCTTCTGACTTTGGATACCTGGGCTTTTAGCACAGATCTTCACCTAACACCAGTGATGACTAGGATGGGGTCTAAACAGTTTTTGTAGACAGACAGCGACAGCCACTGTGGAGGGTCCTTGCTAACTCTCTCAGAGCACAAAGTTCCTTGTGAGTTACAGCAAACTGTCACCCCACATGGGACTTGAACCGGCAAACCTTGGTTCAAAAGACCAGCACTTTACCTATTAGACTACTGGGGCACAGAAAAAACACTGCCAGAGACAGAAATTCACCCTTCTAAATGTCCCTTCTTCAACTTTTAGCTCCTGATTAAGCTCCTTTGAAGAAGCCAGATACACAAGAAGGGCCGATCAGCCCCTCTGAAAATCAGCTTTTGATAGGTGTCGGTAGCTGACTCCGAGTCATGAGCCTTGACATCTCGTCTCCCTCCCGAAACCAGGGAAGTGTCTCCCACCGCTGCAGCCTCATCAGGGAGCCGCGCTGGCACTCACACTGCTCCTGGGTAAAGAAGTGGATCTCACGGTGGCTGGGGCTGGGTGGGGAATGGCCGGCTGTTACTGTAGGGGAAGGATAAAACACAACTACATTGCTGAGGGTGCGGGAGGCCGGCCTGGTGACGCAATGGGACAGCCCTGGGGGAGCTCTGCAATGTGACCCTGGCTCCCAAAGCTGCAAGTGCAGAATTCCCCTTGATGAGCGCGAGAGGCTCCGACCGGCCTGGTCTGAATCGGGCTGGACGGCCCCACTGCTGGAGTATCAGTGCCAGACACTAGAGTTACAGGCACGTCTCTCGCACCCAGAGAGGTCCTGTCACAAGCTCCCTGTCACTCCCATCATGCAACAGGGGCAGGTCCAGCCTCTTCTGTAAAAGCCGCTCTGGAAATCAGATAAAAGTGACTGTGGTGGGATTTGAACCCAAAACCTTTGAATAATTGGGTGGGCTCATTCAAAGCACCACTGCTTAGATAGCTAACATGCTTACCATTGTACCACAGGGCCCCAAAGTTCAGCTAACTCCTCATCCTCTCCCTCTACTTTGCAACAGGGCAATTGCTGGGGTAGAAGAAAGGGAGAAGCTAAACCAGAGGAACACACACTCCCCCTCCCACACTCAGACCCCCCCATACCCAGCCCCCTGCCCAGAGCCTCAGCTGTGGCTTAAGCCTGGTTCCAGAGAGAAGAGGCCAATGCAAACAGCCCCCTGGCAGCGAGGGAGTCAGCACGTCGGTGGGTGGGGCAGGGAGCTGGGGGCAGATCTTGGCTCTAACTCACTGAGTGACCTTGGCCTGTTCAGTGAATCTCTCCCTGGCTCTATGGCCCTGTCTGTACAGCAGGGACAGCAACACTCACAGCCCCACAGGAGGGCCTCTGGCCTAGCAATGTAGCACCCTGAGCAGCCTCTGATGCTCCCTGCTTGAGCCCCAGAACCAGCCCTGAGTGAGGGGGAGCAGCTCACACATTCCAAGGGGCTGGCCAGGGGCAGGACATGAGCCTGCAAGGCAGCAGTGGGTGTATGGAGCTGGGGGCAGAGCTGGGCTCTAACTCACTAGGGGTGCACCCCATTGCTCAAAATAAGCAATACAATTGTGTAGCTTATTTTGAGTCAATTTTGAAATAGCTTATTTTGTAATTTGGCGCTGGCTACACAGCACTTATTTTCAAATAAATCGCTATTCCAAAACACCCCTCGCTCCTCGTGCCATGAGGTTTGCAGGGATGTCGGCATAGCGAGCCCATTATAGTTTGAAACAAGGGGCTTGCTCTTAAGATGCGTCTGTGTGATATCAGCACCACGTCCTAAACCTCCGAGCTAGCCGGCCCATGGGTGTCAGTCCCACAAGTGGCCCTTTCAGAAACGTGCCTTGGGCAGCCCCAGAGATGTTGTGGGCTCTGGAACAAGGAGGGCTGGGCAGGAGCAGGTTTTGCAGGTAGGGGAGTTTAGCTGCTTTCTCATTTCCAGGGCGCAGCTCTTATTCCTTATTTTCACTGTCAGGGGCTCAGTGGCCCCCTCCCTCTTCCTACCTGCTCTCCCAAAAGAGACAGACCTGGCTCCCCTTTCTTTGCCACCAGCAATTGCCATGCTGCAAAGCAGAGAGTGGAGATATCAGGCTCTGTGGTGCAATGGAAAGCATGTTGGACTTTTAAGCTGCAACAAAATACAGGACTATGTAGCACTTTATAGACTAACATGATGGTTTATTAGATGATGAGCTTTCGTGGGCCAGACCCACTTCCTTGGATCAAATAGTGGAAGAAAATTGTCACAACCATATATATCAACGGATACAATTAAAAAAACCGAACACATATGAAAAGGACAAATCAAATTTCAGAACAGAACGGGGATGCGGGGGGGAAGGTAAATGTCTGCGAGCTAATGATATTAGAGGTGATAATTGGGGAAGCTATCTTTGTAATGGGTAAGATAACTAGAGTCTTTGTTAGGACCCCGCCGTAAAGTGTCGAATTTTAGCATGAATAACAGTTCAGAGGATTCCCTTTAATGTGCAGTTTTAAAAGGCTTTTGAAGCAGGATGCAGGTAATTAAGTCATTGAGATAATGTCCTTCCTGGTTGAAATGGCAAGAAACTGGTTTTTTTCTGTATTTTCTTTCAGGTACCCTAGACTAACATGGCTACTTTTCTAGCACTATTTTAAGCTGCAGTGATTCATGTGAGCCCAGCTAGACGTTTAAGTTTGTGGGTTCAAGTCCCACGAGTGTCACTTTAGCTGCTTTCTCATTTCCAGGGCGCAGCTTTTACCGAACAGGCAATCCTTAGGGTGAAACTGGGGTGGGCTTGAGTCCAGACAGTTCCCAGCAGACCCCAGTGAGGATGGAGGGAAGGGCTGGTTCTTGCGGTTGGAGCTGGGAATTGTTCTGAAAGGCTTCAGGTGCCATTAGATCGTTTTATCCCTCCCTGTCTCCTACCAGTGCTGAGCAACACTCAGGCTATGTCTGCCCTACACTGCTCTTCTGGGAAAAGCTACGCAAAGTTCAAAACCCAATTTGCGCAGCTTTTTCTTCTGCTTTTTTTTGGGGGGGGGGGGGAAGAGGCTTTTCCCACATTTGGCCTGTTACACTGGGCAAGTCACACAAGGGAGGCAGCAGGCAGAGCCGGCCCAATGCACCAGCCTCCCAGGGCAGGGGAGGCCAAGGCACAAGCAGCTGCCTGGCCTAATTTATCTGGCTTCCCCAGGTTGGCACCCAGGGGCATTATCAGCTGACCTTACCCCCCTCTGTCACATGAGCGTTGGGCTCATCAACAGGCTGGTCAGCAGCAGCTGCAGTTACCTGGGCACCGCAATAAGAGAAGACCCTGTGTTGCTACCTGGCTTTGAACCAGTGACCTTTGGCATGTCATGCAAACATGATAACCACTACACCACAAAAACACCTTTCAAGGGATGGAACTTGGCTGACTGTTCTGTTCCTGGCTCTTTCTAACACCCTGCTCTGCAGGGGAGGGGGATGCTCCATGTGAACATTCCACCTCTTGTTCTCAGGGAAGCGCCTAATTTCCTCACCAGCCCCTTGAGATTTGTAGCTCAAAGCTGGAGCTACTGTGGAAGGAGGTGAAGCTACAGAAGCTGACGGGGGACAATCAGCAGGCGGAGGGTTATTTTTTCTCCCTCCTGGGCTGATGTGGCTAGAACTGAGGAGAAGAAAATCCTCTTCCCTTCTCCTCAGAAGATGGAAATTGCAGTTGGTTCTCTCAAAGCTGGACCCCAGGACTAGACTTTTTCTTTCTAAAACCCTGGTGAAAACTGAGAGCCAATTGCTCACAGGCTGAGAATGTGAGTTAAGGAAGGGCACCGCCCAGCATGGGGCTTGAACCCATGACCCTGAGATTAAGAGTCTCATGCTCTACCAACTGAGCTAGCTAGGCTGCATGGGAAAAGTTTCCTAATATCCCATCTCAGGGTAACAGGAGCCAAGTGTTTCACCCCAGCTTTGTAGGAGGCCAAGGAAGAAGGGCCTCTGGAGGCTCATAGCCCCCTGGCCTGCTGTGTCTGTTGAAAGGGGGGAAGAGGACACATACCTCTCACTGGGGAACAGGGCGCATGGAAAGGCCTCAAGGGTCCAGCTTTAGTAGAACCAAAGAAAGAACAAACTGCAATTTCTATCTTCTGAGGAGAAGGGAAGAGGATTTTCTTCTCCTAAGTTCTAGCCACATCAGCCAATGGAGGAGAAAAAATAACCCTCTGCCCGCTGATTGTCCCCTGCACCTTCTGGTGCAAGAGCCTCTTCCACAAAAATGGTGACTAATTAGATATGCAAATGAGGCTTACCCACTGCGTTGGCCACTTGCCAAGGCTCCTACCAGCCACTCCCTCCAGCCACCCCATCCATGCTGCTGTGGGTGCCAGTGTCTCACCACACTGTGAAATCAGACCAGAGACAGACACTGTCAGTAAACACTCGTATCGGAAACGCTCCTCTGGATGCTGGGCCCACCAGAGCCATGTGCCGCTGCCATCTCCCTGCTCCGTGGACATCTTCCCATTGCAGAGCACGCCGAGCCAGACTGTGACTAGACAGCCCGTCTCTGGGCACCCAGGGACTACATCTACACTACAGGCTATTTGCTCAAGAATGGCCGTTCTTGCGCAAAAAGCTTGAGGAGCATCTACACTGCATGCGCGTTCTTGAGCAACTAAATTTACAGCAAAACGTAGGAAAAGAGGGCCTCTTGGGCAAGAATTATTCCTCTCCCCATGAGGAATAAACCCTCTTGTGCAAGAGCTCTTGCACAAGAAGGTAGTACGAATGGGCAACAGGGCTTTTTGTGAAAGAAACCCCTATGGCTAAAATGGCCATTATAACTTTCTTGCACAAGAGAGCGTGCACACTGCCACGGACATTCTTGCCCAAAACACATGGCACTGTGGACGTACTCTTGCACAAGACAATTTGCTCAAGAACTCTTGCCCAAAACAGTTCTTGTGTAAGAAGCCTGCGGGGTAGATGTAGCCAGGGGTTGTTTGGGTTTGTTACGAGCACTGAGCTTTGTACAACAGCCCAGGGAACATTATGAAAAGCCAAAACCTTCCTGCCCTGGGTGTCCCTAATCAGCCAGCGAGTGGCACAAAGGTTCCTGGTAGTGATAGCTTCGGATAGGTTGAAACAACTTCCTGGAGCTCAGATGAGGTGGCCGAGTGGCTAAGGCGATGGATTGCTAGTCTATTGTGCTCTGCATGCATGGGTTCAAATCCTATTCTCATTGGATGTTTACAGCCTTGCTTCTCCCAGATCTCTCTTCAGTTCAGTGCCAGCCCTGCCTGTAATCCTCCCTGCCCCAGCCCCTCCCACTGCAGCCTGGGGAAAGGGGAAATCTCCACAGAGACACTCCCAGCTGGGACCCTCAATTCCTTCTGCCCTCAAGGGGAAACCTCACAAAGGAGATTCCAGGCAGCCAGGCCATGGGGGTCTCTGAGATGCCCCAGCCCTGCAGCCTGTCCCACCTGGCTGTTGTCATGGCCCCTCTGTGAGGTCACTGCCTCCTAACCAATGAGCTGAGGTGCTGAAAAAGTTCCTTGTGATGTCACTATTGCCTTGCAGGCTCATGGCCAGCCCCTTGGCATGTGTGAGCTGCTCTCCCTGCCTTTGTCACTCAGGGCTGGTTCTGGGGCTCACACAGGGAACATCAGAGGCAGTGGGGTGAGAGGTGGTGGGTACTGATGGGTAACAGGTGCCAAGGTGCATCCAGAGATGTCTGCATCTCTCCAAGTGACCTCACTGTGCACAACTCAGCTTTTATGAAACACTTTCCTCCCGTCTGCACCTAACAGCAGTGTCACTGGTTTCCTCCCTAACAAGCCTCTGCAATCAGCCTTTCCTGAACCAGCAGTTCCATGGGTGGCCAGGGGAGGCCTCTTCTGTGTCCCAGAAGGACATAGGAAAATGTGAGCAAAGGCCACAGCAAGGTACCACTGGGAGTTGAACCCAGGCTCTCCTGTTTACAAGGCAAGTGCTTCAGCCAGCTAAGCCATGGTGCCCTCTGCAGTGGAGTTCCTAAAACTGTTCTATTGTATGGTCCCAAACAACACCTTTGACTCCCAAAGTGCAGCCAATCCCCATTTCCCTCCCGCCCTGGGTGTGTCTGGCTCCCTGGGCACAGAAGGCTACAGCTCAGTGGGCAGAGGCTCTGACATGCACATCTCCCAAAGCCACTGGGACTGTGGAGTTGGCCTTGAGATTTAGCATTGCTGGGGGGAGGGAAAAGTGCAGCAAACACTGATCATCTGGATTGTAAGCCCTTGGGTCTCACAGTTTGGGTTGGAGACCCCAGGTGGGGGCCCGGCCTCCTTGGGTCGGTCCCTTCCTGAGGGCACAGAATTAAGAGAGAATTCCTTTGCCCTGTATCAATCTGAGTTGGCCAAAGAGCAAGTAAATTTTTTGTTCACATATAAATACAGGCAAAAGTTTTGCCACAGTAATGATGGCCAAGTGGTTAAGGAGTTGGCTTAGAAATCCAAAAGTTCGTCCCTGAGCAGGCTTGAATCCTGCTCACACTGAGGCCTGTGTTTTGGTCATACCCCTAAAAAGGGCAACAAGCTTGACTGCCAGCTGTTTGCACATCTGGACCCAGAAATATCCTGAGCCTTGGTTCTGTCGGCCAGTTTCTTTTCAGCTCACTGCAAACTGCCTCCCAGCTGTAGGTGAGGCTGAGTGTGCATGAAACCACCGGTGCCTGACCAATGTGTCTGCTTTTCCTACCATCCCTCCATCTGTACCTGGAGTCAGCTTCCTTGAGTTGAGCTTGGCCATGTCCCCACAGCAGGAAGCCAAAGGGAGCAAAGAGCAGAAGTGCAGGATGCTGGTGGGGTGCCCTCTGGGTTTGATTTAGTGAGTCTTAGTTTGACTGGCTGAATCAAGTTCCAGAAGATTGATCACAGCGATTCCTCTCCAGCTGGACGTGGTTCTTGTTCTTCTTTGCAGACCAGCCAATGGGCGTTCAGATCTCAGCCTTGCTCAGTTGATGGGAATAGAAACCAGACACCCAGCAGGTTTGAACTGGTTTCAGTTGAGGGACCCGTCTGCCTGGTTTACATGCATTGGCACAAGAACACATGAGGGGTTTGCTGACATTTTAAGAATCCCTGTACAATAGAAATCCATGATTGACACACCTTGGTTCAAATGTTTCACTTAGGATAATCAACTTTTTCAGGAGGCACTTGACATTGAACCAAGGACCTCTACAATCGGCACTCAAACACTACCACTGAGTTACACCCGACAGTGGTTGTACGTTTCAGCCCAGTGTTGGGGACTTAGCACCTGGCAGCACTGCCTGCAGGAGCAGACTGTCATCCTGAAGCGGGAAGACCAGGAACTGGCTCCAAGGCAGGGTTAGGGTTACGACACTGCTAGAATCCTCCTCCTCATCCTGGAGCTACAGGTCATCAGCGTTGTCATCCTGAAGCTGCAGCTGCTGCTGCCCAGGTGTCTCCCTCACAAACTCTACAACCATCCTTGGACAAAGCCCTGGTCCCACTGCCTCCCACTGCCTCATGTCAGGGGCCTCAGCAGCGCTGGGGGGTGGCTCCAGGGGGAGAAGCTGGTTCAGGGGAACTTGAGCTGCTGGGCCACTGAAGCAGGCCCCCAGCAGCAGCCTCTGTGCAGGGCTCACACGCTCCAGACCTCCCGGTCATATTGAGTCTCCCCGTGTGGCTTGGGCTCCAGAGCCTGCCCCCCACCTGGTGCCTTGAGGTAGCCACTGCAGCAGCAGCAGGAATTTGGGCATCAGTTGCCCTGCTTTTGGGGACAGGAAGCCAGGCCAAGGCCATTTTAGCCACTGGGGCTGTGCAGGCTGAGCCTTCCCCTACCAGATCTCTGCCCTGCTTCCTGCAAAGCTCACATTTTTGCTTGTTTGTGCTTTCTTGTCCCTAGCAGGCAATTAAAGAAAGAAAAGTCATGGAACCAAAGGAAGGAAAGTCACCAAACCGAAGACCTCTGTGGCCAGCATGGGGCTTGAACCCATGACCTTGGTGTTATTAGCACCACACTCTAACCAACTGAGCTAGCTGGCCTACAAAAATGCAGCTCACCAGTGGCCCTTTCAAGAAAGGCGCCTCAGGCAGCAGCAGGGACGTCTCTGCAGCTGCCAATGGCTCTTCTCTGACAGGGCCACTAGTGACTCTCTGTGACGTGGGCTGGCTAGTCCAGCTGGTTTGAGGGTTGGTCAAGGTGGCTGGCGGCCGGCAGACCCAGGGCAAAGAGGCAGCCGGAATCTCTTGCTGCCAGCACCTTGCCTCCCAGCTTCTTCCCTGCCAGCAGCAGCAGAGTCCTGAGCGCTGCCCTTGACACCATGGGACCAATCTCCCCTCACTCAACTGGACCAAGCTGGTGCCCAGTTCATGCCCATTGGGACCTGTTTTACTTGGGTTCCTTCCACCCAGAGCCCCCTTCTTCTCCTGGGCTGCAACGAGCATCACTGGGATCCTTTCTCATATCCCAGCACAGGGCCATCTCTCCAGTGACAGGAGACGGGGCTGGTTTCAGGATTTCTTTTAGCGCAGCAGCAAGCAAGGGGAGATGGAGGAAAATCAACCCCGTTGGCAAGCTTTGTGTGACAGGAGGGGTGTGAGCTGGGGAACCTGCCCCCCCCAGAAGGGCATTTGGGTGCACCCAGGGGCAGCAAGAATTCAGGCCCTCAGGCGAGTGCATTGGGGACAACGTGTGAGCCCTTCCATGAGCATTTTCTGCTCCCACTGGGGAAGGCAGCTGGGCAGGACCAGCCTGCAGCCCACGTCCCTTTCAATCCCAGGTGCAGGAGGTAACAGAGAGGGGAGGAAAGTCCGTGGCCAGAGCCTCCCCCCAGCAGTCTGGCCCTGCACAGAGTCTGTGCATGATGGAGCCTCTCCCAGCAGGGCTCTGGCCTGTTCTCTGCAAAGTGCTCAGCTGTTTCATTTTTTTGCAGGCCCATTGTATGTGTCCCTGGTGGCTTCATTTACAGTTTTCAATCTTTACATTTGCATCCCTTTTTGGAAAAGAGGGTGCAAGTGTAAACATACCCTACATAGCGAGAGTTGGCCTCTGTCAGTTGAGCCTGGCTGTGTCCCTACTGCAGGAACCCAAAGGGACCAAACAGCAGAAGTACTGGAAGCTGGTGGGGTACCCTCTGAATTTGATTTCGTGAGTCTTAGTTGGACTTGCTAAATCAAACTCCAGAAGATTGATTGTGGCCATTCCTCCCCCACTGGGTGTGATTCTTGTTCTTCTGCACAGCACAGCCCAGGTAGACCAAGGACCTTCAGATCACACCCTTGCTGAATTGATGGGAATAGAAACCAGACACAGCAGATTTGAACTTGTTTCAGTTGAGATGGGTTTGCCTGGTTTATGTGCATTGACACAGGAACACATTAAGGCTACGTCTACACTGGCAGCCTTTTCTGGAAATGTTTATAACGGAACAGTTTTCCATTATAAGTATTTCCGGAAAAAGCGCATCTACATTGGCAGGATGCTTTTCCGGAAAAGTACTTTTTCCGGAAAAGCGTCCGTGGCCAATGTAGATGCGCTTTTCCGCAAAGAAGCCCCGATCGTCATTTTCGCGATCGGGGCTTTTTTGCGGAAAAGATTACTGTGCTGTCTACACTGGCCCTTTTCCGGAACAGTTTTTCCGGAAAAGGACTTTTGCCTGAACGGGAGCAGCATAGTTTTTCTGGAAAAACACTGACAATTTTACAGTAGATCGTCAGTGCTTTTCCAGAAATTCAAGGGGCCAGTGTAGACAGCTGGCAAGTTATTCCAGAAAAGTAGCTGCTTCTCTGGAATAAATAGCCCAGTGTAGACACAGCCTAGGGGTTTGCAGTAATTTAGGAATCTCTGCACAGCAGAAATTCAGAATGTGATGCAATTGGAAATGCAAAGGTTTCAATGAAGTTGACCAACCTTTCAGCAGGCACTTGGAGTTGAACCCAGGAACCACTTTGCCTACAGTTAAGCACTCTACCACTGATCTACACCCCTATTACGCTTGCTTGCTTGCATCCAGTGTTAGGAAATTAGCCGTTGGCAGCACATTCTGCAGGAGCAGGTGGTGCCTTGCACACATGGTGGGGGGAGGACGGTCCTCTATGGGGTCACACATGTGTGGTGTCCCCCAACCTACGATCAGCATGACATGTCACAATAGTGCATCATCCCCTGTGCTCCCACCTGCCCTGTGCGTGTTGCAACCTCACAGCACTCACCTGATGTTCCCTCCCGGTTGCCCGAAGACATTTGGGAGGCCTCCTGCATCTGGAGGACCAGTTCCAGGGGGAGGGTCACAACATTCCTGGAATCCTCCTTCTCTTTATCCTTTATCCTGGAGCTGCTGGTCAGCAGGTTTGTTGTCCTGAAGCTGCAGCCGCTGCTGCCCAGGTGTCTCCATCCCAGACTCCACAACTGTCCCTGGAGACAGGGTTCCCCAATCCCCAGGACTTGGTCCAGTTCCTCACAGTATGCACAGTGCTGCGGTGCTTCCCCAGTGCAGGAGCTGCGCTCACGGGTCCTCATATACCCCTGCTGCAATTCCTTGACCTTGGCTCTAACTTGGTCTGGGGTGGGTGGAGGTGGCCTTTCTTTGGCCATAAATATCTGCATTCCTCCAACTGGACTGCAGGGCCTGCAGAGACTCCTCCTTGGACCACAGCTTTATCTCTGGCCCCTACCATGAGAGTGCCCGGCACTTGCTGCCACTTGCTTGGTCCTGTGATGTGTCTATGGAAGGGCCAGAGGGGTCTCCGGGGGCTTGTGCCTGTGACATGGCTCTCTGAGAGGCTGGAAGCGCTCCATCTTAGCCGACTGGATAGTGAAATTATACTAAAATAATTGGTTATGGTAGAACTAAGCGGTACTTGAATTTCTCTTTATAAACTGGGGTCCAAGAAGGAGACCAGAAAGAAGAAGAAAAGGGGAGAAGAGAAGAGGAAGGAAAAGGCAAAGGAAGACCAAGAAGGAGGAGAGAAGACCTTGAAGCAGAACTCACCTCCAAGACAGCCTAAGAGCAGAACGGCCGGAACTCCTCTGCACAGCTGTTGCAATGGTTTGCTGTGTGAACTCTGTGGCAGGTGACATTAGGGCTGTGCACTGGGATTATTTACCAGTTTCCCTGGCTTTACTGTCCCCAGAGCTGTGATGGCCGAGTGGTTAAGGCGTTGGACTTGAAATCCAATAGGGTTTCCCTGCGCAGGTTCAAATCCTGCTCACAGCGAAGTCTGTGTTTTGCCCACACCTCTTCCTCAGGCAGCAAGGGCCTCTGTGAGTTACCAGCAGTGGGCCTGTTACTGTTGGCATCAGGACTGGATTAAGGGGTGAGCTAGTGGGGCAGCTGCCAGCAGGCACTGCGTGCCTTCCTCCTGGCAGACTACAGCAGCTGCCCTGGGACTGAAGCTGCATTAACCTCCACAGCACCTGTCAGCAGTGCCCTTCCCCATGCAGCTGTGGGGCTCTGCATGGCCTGCCCCAGGGGACCCTGGGTTGCACACCAGCAGTGGTGGTGGCAGGGCCAGGCTGGGCAGCACAAGAGCATCCTGCTACCACAAGCTCCACGCATGGAGCGGGAGGGGCTGTATATGCACTGTGCACCCAGGGTGGAGCCGCACATGCACCATGAGCCGGGGGGCAGTGCCACATTCCCGGAGCACTAGAATGGCTCAGATTGGCTGTGGTCAGCATCTAACTAATTGCACCATTAGGCCATGTCTTCACTCAGGTGGAGATTTCTGCTGCAATCCATCTCCCAGAGTTTGATTTAGCAAGTCTAGATAAGACTCTCTAAATCAAACCCAGAGGGCACCTGCACCAGTACACACTGCTCCTGCTCTTTGCTGCCATCCTACTTCCACTGTGAGGACACTAGCAAACTCAACAAAAGGTAAAACCAATTCCAGATATGTGTTGGGATATGGTGGAAAGAAGAGACACATTGGCCTCACCACAAGGTACCACTGGGAGTTGAAACCAGAATCTTCTCTTTACAAGGCAGGTGCTTTAGCCAACTAAGCCATGGTGCCCTCCCTGAAAGCAGTCCTCAAACTGTTCTACTTTATGGTTCCGGAGAACATGTTCCCATTCCAAAGTGCAGCCGTTCCCCATTCCCTTCCAGCTCTTGCCATGACTCAAGGCCTGCGCAGCCCAAGGCATTTGATTGGCAGCTGGTACCCAAAACCGTTTTGTCAATTGTAGCATCGAACTCTGAGGGGACAGACCCAAGGCAGCCGCCAGGTCCTAAGGCCGGGCCTGCAGCCAGGGGGAGGGCGAAGAATCTCTCCTTTCAGCTGGAATTGAATCAGCAGCCTAAGGACACTTGCTGAGCACACGCTTCAGGCCTCTGCTCTGCCAGCTGAGCTATGGAAGGTGCCTGGGGCAGGCTGCTTTGCCCAGGTCGGCAGAGCAGGGAGAATGACGCCTTCCTATCCCAGCCTCCTCCCCATCCCATCGCTGAGGTCACGGCAGAGCTGAGCCCGGGCTGGCAGCAGTGCAGGCTGGTCGGTCACAGCCCTGGGAGAGCAGCTGGGGGGCTCGGCTGTGGGGTGACGGGCCCGTGTGCTCTGCTGCTCACTGACGAGCTGGCTGCCCAAGTGCCCACACAGACGCTTCTTCAATCCCCACCCCCCTCGGCCGCCCACCCCCAGCCTCTTCCAGCACAGCCTGCCCCCCCCCCCCACAGGGCTTCTACTGGGACCTCTGTCCCAGGGGGAATGGGGAGCCCCTGCCCCCGGCACCCACCCCCCCGCTGCTGCTCCCCCCAGAGCAGAGGATTCACCCGGCACAAGTAAGTGCCTCTGTCCCCCCCGACCCCGGCTGCTGGGTTCCCTCCTGTTTAGCTGCCTGGCCCCAGGTAAGGTCACATGAGACTGCTCATATCACCCCCTCAGCACGGAGCCCTGGGCAGCCGCCCTGCTCGCTCAGGTCTCAGGCTGGCAGGGCCTGCAGGGATACTGGGTTTGAATGACAAGGTGTTGGAGCAGCTATTAAAAGGCTTCTTCCTTGGCAGGGGCACTGTGCTTGTGGATTGGCTGTTTTTTGGATGCCTGGTGCTTGCACATGCAGCTGGGCTTTAGCAAATCAGAACGATGCGAGTCGTGAGTAACCCAGCGCCTCTGGATATGGGAGTGGAGTAAAAAGTACAATATTGTCTAAAAAAAACCAGCCTAGGGACTCGCTCTCAGAGCATCTACCCATCCCATCTCTGTGCCCGAGCTTCCCACCGTGAGGGTGAGAGAGCCGCCCCCTCCCGCCCAGTGAGGAGGGAAGCAGGGAAACCAAACAAGACAAAACCCAACGTCCCCAGGGATTCCGAGGGACAAAGGCCTGGTGGGGAAAATACCCCCCCCCCCCCTTCACCCAGTGTTTTCCCTGCCTTGCATTCGGCCAGCCCCCAGGGATCAGGCCAGTGTTTCCAGCCTTTGTGTTTATCTACCATTGACAGGCAAACCCATTCACAAACTTGTGCCAGACCAATAACATTATATTTACATATCTGCATATACATTATGCAAATAACAAATATGCAAATATGGAAATAAACTGTTGCCAGTCCCTAACAGATCAGTGTTTGCAGATATCTACGCTTAAAAAAAAAATCATGGAAGAAATTCCCCTCAGGCTGCTGGAGGGGGCAGCTCCTCCCCCGGGGGGACTGGTGCCTGCAGAGGGAGGGGCGCAGGGAGAGGCACCCACTGAGACGGGGCATTTGGGACACCCTGGTTATAAACTTGAGAAATTCTGTTGGGGGCAGAGGAGTTGGTGCCCTCAAGTGCCACCACCAGTCACCTCTGCCCCCCCTCTTGCCCGATGGGGTGAGGGAACTGCCATTGTATCTCCCCCTTTCCTTCTGTACAAGCCCTGCCCTGTGTAACCCCTTCCCCAGCCAGGCTTCTGGGGCTGGAGGCTTGAGCCCGAGCTGTCGGCCTCAGCGGGACTTGCTCCTCCCCCCTCTCCTGCCTTGCTGCCTCCTTTGGCCAGCAGCGCTCAGGGGCAGCCGGGAGAGCCGGCACCAAGGGCAGAGGAGGCCGAGGCACAAGCCCCTCAGAGGGGACAGGCCTGAGGCCTCTGGCTTGCCCAGGCTCACGCCAAGGGGCTTTCGGTGGTGCCGGGCGGGGGAGGGAGGCCAGGCCCAGGCCGGTGGGAGAAGGGGCAGCGCCTGCCAGGGCAGCAAGGGGAGCTGCAGGGAGCGAGACGCGGCGTTTCTGTCTGGATCACTCAAGGGTCCTTCTGCGGGTGAAGCGCCTGTGACACCCCTGTGCTGCTGGGTTCCTCTGCCCCTCCCTGGGAGGCCGTCCCCTTTGGGGGGCTCTTGCCCTGACACTCGTCCAAGGGCCACCTGGGCAAAGCAGCCTGCCCCAGGCACCTTCCATAGCTCAGCTGGCAGAGCAGAGGCCTGTAGCGGGTGCTCTGCAAGTGTCCTTAGGTGGCTGATTCAACTCCAGCTGAGAGGAGAGATTCTTCTCCCTCCCCCTGGCTGCAGGCCCGGCCTTAGGACCAGGCGGCTGCCTTGGGTCTGTCCCTTTGGGGCCTGCTGCTACAATTGACAAAAAGGTTTTGGGTTCCAGCTGCCAATCAAATGTCTTGGGCTGCGCAGGCCTTGAGTCATGGCAAGAGCTGGAGGGGAATGGGGAACGGCTGCACTTTGGAATGGGAAGGGGGTGTCTGGAACCATAAAGTAGAACAGTTTTAGGGCTGTTTCTAAGGAGGGCACCATGGCTTAGTTGGCAAAAGCACTTGCCTTGTAAGTAAGATATCCTGGGTTCAATTCCCTGTGGTGCCTTGTTGCCAGGTCAATGGGTCTTTTCTTCCCACTGTCCCTCAACATGTATCTGCAGTTGGTTTTATCTTCAGTTGAGCTTAGTGGTGCCCTCACAGTGGGAGTAGGATAGTAGCAAAGAGCAGGAGGTGCCGTAGGGGTTTGATTTAGTGCAGCTTAGCTAGACTTGCTAAATCAAGCTCTAGAAGATGGATTGCAACAGCGAACTCTACCCAAGTGAAGACATGGCCTAATGGTGCAATTAGTTAGATGCCGACACTAACAGCCCCACTGCTGGTGACTCACAGAGGCTACATCTACACTAGAAGTTTTCTCCTTAAAAAATATGTTAATGAGGGACTCAATTGCATGAGTCACAATCTCATTTGCATATTTTCTGCCAATGGGATTGTTTTGCAAAAACAAGCAGTGTGAACATATTATTTTTGCACAAAACCCCCTTTTTTCACAAGATTCTTATGCCCCCCCCAAAAAGAGGTATCCTGATCTTGCAGAAAAAGGGGGTTTTGCACAAAAAGAAAACTTCCACACTGCTTGCTTTTGCACAGCAACTCCAGCACAAAATCAGTTTGCCAGAAAATATGCAAATAAGATCATGACTCATGCAAATGAGACCCTCGTTAGCACTTTTTTTGCTGAGAAAATTCATAGTGTAGACGTAGCCGGAGATTCTGGTGCTGATCATGCAATAGAAGCACATTATGTTTAAACAGCTGCCGTATGAATGTACCTGAAAGTCACAAGGATCAATGATCTGTGTGAAAGGCAGGTGACCAGTAATTAGAGCCCCATGTATGTTGTGTGCACAAAGGAAGGTAGGAATGTTCACCGGGCAGTCTGATAACAGTGTTTACTGTATGTTTGTAACAGGCTCCTGCCCATCTCCGGTAGATTTGGGCAACTCCTCCACCAATTGCAATACACACTAGGCCGTTCCTCCCCAGCTGTGTGTGGTTCTTGTTCTTCCGCACAGCACAGCCCGTGCAGACCAAGGACCTGCCATTGGGCTTCCAAATCCCACCCTTGTTGAATGGATGGAAACAGAAACCAGACCCACAGCGGGTTTGAGCTGGCTCCAGCTGAGGGACGGGTTTGCCTGGTTTATGCACATTAGAACAGGACAGCAGTAAGGATTCATCTTCATTTAAAGAATAAAAAAAAAATAGAAACCTAGAATGTAATGGAATTGGAGAGAGAAATGTTTCCATTGAATGGTCAGTTGGATTTGAAGTAACGCTCATATAATTTGTAGTCTATCACTGAGCTACTCTCCCTGATGTTTGCACTGTTAGGAGTTGAGAAGGGAACAAGAGGCTTTTGCAGCCCACACACCCCTGGGCCTGTCTCCATCGCTTCTGCCTCTGCCAGGTGAAGGGAGGCCGCTGGGCCCAGCATCTTTCTACCCAACCAGGGCCGGCTTTTGGGGAGAGGGAGGGCCACTGGAGCTGCTTGGTCCCCTGGCTGTGTCCATGGGGAGGTGGCTCTGCTGAAAGCCAGACTTGTTTTCCTATTGTTAGGCAGGACCCTGCAAACCATGTTCTCTCCTGCTTTTGTAGCCTCTGTTGCCTTCTGCAGGTGTCCTTTCTGATGGGACAGGCATGTTCTTCTCAGGGTTTGGGTACCATGTTGCCCTAGGAAGGCGTGTGGCCAAAACACAGGCCTCACTGTGAGCAGGATTTGAACCTGTGCAGGGAGCCCCTATTGGATTTCAAGTCCACCACCTTAACCACGTGGCTATCACAGGTCTAAGTAGGCCAGGGAAACTGGTAAATAATCCCAGTGCCCAGGCCTGACGTCACCTGACCCACAGAATTCACACAGCAAGCCCTTTCACCCGTCATGCAGAGGAGTCCTGGGTGCTCTGGTCTGAGGCTGCCTTAGAGGTGAGTTCAAGGGAAAACCTCACAAAGGAGATTCCAGGCAGCCAGGCCATGTGGGTCTCTGAGATGCCCCAGCCCTGCAGCCTGTCCCACCTGGCTGTTGCCATGGTCCCTCTGTGAGGTCACTGCCTCCCAGCCAATGAGCTGAGGTGCTGAAAAAGTTCCTTGTGATGTCACTGCTGCTTTGCAGGCTCACGTCCTGCCCCTGGCCAGCCCCTTGGCGTGTTTGAGCTGCTCTCCCTGCCCCCGTCACTCAGGGCTGGTTCTGGGGCTCACACAGGGAACATCAGAGGCTGCTCAGGGGGACACATTGCTAGGCCAGGGGCCCTCCTGTGGGGCTGTGAGTGTTGCTGTCCCTGCTGTACAGACAGGGCCATAGAGCCTCAGGAGGCTGTAGCCGTGGGAGACACTTCCCTGCTCTCGGGAGGGAGACGAGATGTCAGGGACCATGACTCGGAGCCAGCTACAGATACCCATGGAAAGCCGATTTTCAGAGGGGTGTGATCAGCCCTTCCTGTGTATCTGGCTTCTTCAAAGGGGCTTAATCAGGAGCTAAAAGTTGAAGAAGGGACATTTAGAAGGGTGAATTTCTGTCTCCAGCAGTTTTTTTCTGTGTGCCCCAGTGGCCTAATGGACAAGACACTGGCCTCCTAAGCCAGGGATTGTGGGTCCAACTCCCACCTGGGGTGACAGTTCTTTCTCAGTGACAAAGAGTTTATCTTCCTCTGCTCACTGAAACAGTTGGCAAGGATGCTCCCCAGTGGCTGTCTCCCTCTCTGCAGAAGCTGTTCAGACCCCTCACTAGCAAATGCTGATGTTAGGTGCAAATCTGAGTGCTAAAAGCCCAGGTATTCAAAGTCACAATGAAGGGGCACATCTTGGTCCAGAAGTGACAGCCAGAGGGAGGCGGCTGTAGCAGAGCAGGGTCTGTCTGGAGACAAAGGGGAGGATGAGAGGCAGAGACTCCAGAGCAGCATGGGGGGGGGGGTAGTTATTTGATCTGGCAAATGGACATAAAATCCCCAGGCCCTGAGCATGGTGCGGGCGAGGCCCATGGGGCAGTTTGCCTGGTGGGGTTTGGGGGTGGAGAAGCTGTGAAGCTCTGTGAGTGGATAAGGTCCCTGGCTGAGCTGCGCCCCCTGCCGTGTGTGTGACTCAAACTGTCCCTCGTCCCCTTTTATGTATCTATTGCGCTTTCAGCTTCTTTCCTCAGGCACGTCCATCCACCAAGGGATCTTTTATTTTCCTTTGTGCCGCTCAGCCACAGACACAGCAGAAGGGTTTTCCTGCAGCCACCGGCCCCAGCCCCTCTCTCCAGGGAACTGCAGCCCCTCGGGCCAGGCAGCTGCTCCCAGCATTCAGGAGGTACCAGGCCGAGAAGAAACCGTCTGACACGGTGCTGCCAGGGAGGGGCCTCACTGCTAGTCGCTGTTCTTGTTCCAGGAGCAGAGCAAGTTTTGTCCTGGGCACCAATATTGAGCGTGTGAACCTGGGTGTATGTGAGCTCCCATGGCTGTGATAGTTTTTACACATGAAGGGAAATGCCCCCCTTGAACACCCCACACCTCCCACACACACGGCACTTCTCCTGAACTGCTGCCTCTCTGGGAGGTGGATGAACTGCAGGTGCGGGAGGAGTTCCCTGGCTAAAAGTCAGGCAGGCAAAGTCCAGCCTGTAATACCCTGAAGAGGGGATTTGGCTGTCTAGGGAGGGCGGGAAACATAAAGAGCCATTTTAAAGAGACTTTAGAGGAGGGCGCCATGGCTTAGCTGGCTAAAGCACCTGCCTCATAAACAGGAGATCCTGGGTTCAACTCCCAGTGGTGCCTTGCTGTAACCTTTGCTCACATTTTCCTAGGTCCTTCTGGGACACAGAAGAGGCCTCCCCTGGCCACCCATGAAACTGGTGGTTCAGGAAAAGGCTGATGTGGGAGGAGTGTTAGGAAGAAGGAAACCACAAGCCTGCAGCAGGTGCAGAGGCTGCTGTGACTGGCACTGGCAAGGCAGGGCTCTGACTGCAATTGCTGGGACAGGAGAGCCAGCACCACACACCCTTGTGATTCCCGGGGGTGTCAGCACCTAGGGAGCCTGAGGGTGAAACCTCCGCAGCTCCTGCGGCCATGGAGAGTCAGGGTATGTGGGTGTCACGTGCTTCTCATCTGTGGTTTCCTTCTTCCCAACACTCCTCCCCAATCAGCCTTTTCCTGAACCAGCAGTTCCATGGGTGACCGGAGAGGCCTCTTCCGTGTCCCAGAAGGGTGTAGGAAAATGTGAGCAAAGGCTGCAACAAGGCAACTCCAGAAATTGAACCCAGGATACCCTGTTTATTACACAAAGCTTCAGCCTGCCAAGCCATGGTGCCCTACTCAGACCCACTTGTAAACCGTTCTATGTACGGTCCCAGATAACACCATTACCTCACAAAGTTCGTCCATTCCCCATTTCCCTCCTGCCTTCCCACCCTGGTGGTGTCTGGCTCCCTGGGCCCAGAAGGCTACAGCTCAGTGGGCAGAGGCTTTAACATGCACATCTCCTCTGGGACTGTAGGTTTTGAAGTTCTGCAGGGTTGTGGAACGAAGAAATGCAGCGAACTTTTATTATTAGGCTTGTAAACCCCTTGGTCTCAGGGTCTAGGTTGGAGTTCCCAGGTGGGGGCCCTGCCTCCTTCAGTTTGGTTCCTTCCTGAGAGCACAAAATAGACAACAGAGAATTCCTTTGCCCCACAGCAATCTCTGTTGGCCAAAGGGTTAGCAACCGAATATTTGCCCAAGTTTAAGTGCAGTAGCAGAAAACATTTTTATGTGTGTTTCTGTGGTGTAGTGGTTATCACATTTGCCTAACACGCAAAAGGTCCCTGGTTCAAAGCCAGGCAGAAACACAGGGTCTTCTCTTATTGCAGTTCCCCTGGGTTCCCACAAGGCAGTTCCAGGGCCTGCCACCTGGTGCAGGGTTTGGCAGCATGTGTGCTGGCTTTCAGGAGCTTGTGGAAGACAGCTCAGCAGGTTAGGCTGAGATGGGGGGGGGGAGCCCTGAAACTTCTCAGTGGTGCCTTGCCTGAGACCAGGTCATTGCGGCCACACAGTCTAGGGCCCACCCTGGCTGTGCACCTTCGGGACAGTGTGGCTGTCACCTTTGATGCAAGACCCCAGCCACCCCATTCCCCTTGCTTTCTTCTCACCCAGCACCCCCAGCTTGCTTTGTTCCTGCTCCTTCATCCATGTTCCTTCTGCACCCTTTCTCCTGACCACACACGGCTCCTTGGCGCTTCTCAAGCCAGGCCCTGCAAAGAGCCACCAGGCAGGACCCAGCCCTTTGAGCTCGGCTTGCACCGGATCTGGTGGTTTCCCACCACATCTCACCTGGGAAGAGGTGACTTGTTCTCCTTCCTTCTTACCTTACGTCTCCGTTCCCTTCAAAGGTCTCTGCTGCTCGGGACCCGCCTCCTCAGGGCGCTGCCCCTCTGCCCCTTGGCTGGGAGCGGGAGACTCCACAGTCTCTGCACTTGGGCTGAGAAGTCTCACTGGGACTCATCTGTGGATGGCGTTAGTCAGCCCGATGGCCAGCCGGATCCATTCCGTAGCGCTGCCCGAGAGGGAGCTTTACAAGCGCCCAGTGTCCATTGGTATTTTCTGGGGCTCTGTGTAGCGGATTGGTCTTGGCCATCTTCTCCACGGGAAATGCCTCTTCTTTGGAACAGCAGCTCCCAGGAGTTCATGGAACTTCTTCTTCTCAGCTTGGGAAAGGGACGACTCAGGGGGGATGGGAAAGATATTTGTGCTGTGAAAACAGCAGGGCCCCCAGGGAAACTGGTAAATAATCCCAGTGCCCAGGCCTGATGTTACCTGCCCCCACACAATTCACACGGCAAACCTGGCTCCCCGAGCACAGGGCGAGTCTGGGGGCTCATTGCTGTGCTGTGGGGTGAAGCAGCAAACCAGCCTCCTCCTGTGGGGCCTGTGAGTGTTGCTGAATCTGGGCCCCTGCACCTGGGCAATGGCAAACAAAAGGTCTGGGGGCCACACAGAGACCCCGCTGGGCTGAGCAGGAAGTGGCTGGGACTTTGCTTTGTCTTTGCCTGTGGGCTTGGCTGTCTGCAGCCTGGAAACCTCCTGGCTCCTCAGACCTCTGGTCTGGATGGAGCATTACCGAAGTGAGAATAATGGAATTGCTGTGTAGACGCTCCCATTGTTATTGCAGTATAATGGCCGTTATGCCCAAGGAACGCTGCTGTGTAGATGCAGCCTAAAAGAAATGCTTTCATGAGCATGTGGGAGGAGCAAGGGCTCCTACAATGTCAGGAGAGATGGGGAAATGAGGTCACCTCTCTAGACATAAAAGAGATGATTTAAGAAAAGAGGATGTGTCAGGAGTGGGATTTGAACCCACGCCTCCATTTGGAGACCAGAACACCCAACTAAGGGAAAGACAGGTCCTTGAGTCTGGCACCTTAGACCACTCAGCCATCCTGACACCTATGAAGAGACCTCTAATGACAGTTTTCTTACATGTGTGAGTTGCTCGGGGAGGCGGCAGGAGCATCTCTCTTTCCCCATCTAACAGCCGCTCTACAGCCCAGCTGGGTTTATCCCCACTCACTCTTGTGGGGTGTTTTGCAGGGAGCAGTCAAGAAAGAGAAGAGGAGAAAACTCTGGCCGGCAGAACTGAGGCCTGGGATTCTCCTGTGCCAGGGAGTCTGTGTCAGTGCCTGGGGATCCTGAGCTGGGTGTCTCCTGGGCTTGTTGGCTCCAGACCAGGGGTGTCTCTTCTGCAGGGCGATGCTTGTTCCTGAGGCTAACGCTTATCCCTGGGACACAATTTGTGCAGGGACCATTGGTCTTTGTGCCACATTATGTGTCTGGGACGTGGGAGTGAGGAACCTGCCTCAAATAGACACGTATCCGTCCCCAGTAGTGCTCTGCTTGAGACCCCGGAGCCCTGGCTTTGACTGGTGCCTGGCACGTGGGGAATTAGATCTAGGGGGAGATTTCTAGAGTCCCACAACAGCTGCTGCTCTCGTGCAGATGTGCACATCTGTCTGGGGTTACTGGGCAACTGGCCTGCTTTCTCTCCCTGCCAACATGGGCAAAGCGGCATCACTGGCTCAGGGGTTCCTCTCCTCAGCGCACTGCAGAGAAAGCTCTTCTGTGTTAAAGGGCTTCAGGGAGCCCAGAGCAGAGGGAGCTGGGAATCTAGTCCCATTGATCCCCTCAACACACACACACAGTCCCAGCCCCAAGCCCCCCCACATCCCTAATCCTGTGCCCTGACTCCCATATCCTCCCACATCCTCACCCCTGCCCTGAGCCCCACCCCCAACATACAATCCCCAAATCCCTGCCTTGAGCCTCTCACACTCCACACCACACTTTAATTTCTCACAGGTACTGTCCTATCACAACCCCTCCTCAGACTTCCTGCCTTAACCCTCACCCCAGCCCAAAAGGTAGTGCCCAAAAGAACATTCCCTGTAAGAAATGTGTCACTTTCATCCCCTGGGAGCAGCTCAGCCAGGCAAAGGGGCTGCCTGGGGCAGGACATTCGCCCGGAAGGGCAGGGATGAGTCTGGCAGTGACATCACAAGGGCCTTTTGCAGCCCCTCAGCTTATTGGCTAAGGGAGGTTGGGAGGTGATGACCTCACAGAAAGTCCATGACAATGGCCAGGTGGGACAGGCTGCAGGGCAGAGGAAACCTCAGAGACTTTGCTGCAGGGAGTCTCAGAGCCCCCCATGGCTTTGCTGCAGGGAGTCTCCTTCTGCAGATCTGCCCTTGAGGCCAGAGAGAGAATGAGGGTCACAAGCACGAGTGTGAGGAGGAGCCTCCTTGGAGCCTTCTCCTTTCCCTTGACTAGCTGACCTAGAAGACAGACATCCCCATGGAGAAGGTAAGAGCCTCCGAGAGGGGCCCTGCTGTTACAGCAGGCGAATTAGCTCAAGTGGTAGAGTGCTTGCTTAGCATGCGAGAGGTAGTAGAATCAATACCCACTTTCTCCACTTCTGGCAAAAAATCCCTATTTTTCTTTTCACAAAGGTACAGCCAGCCAGGGGGCTAAATGTCTCCAGTAGCCCCCTCGTGCTTCCTACTTTGTCTCCCCGAAAACCAGCAGAAAGCTGCTGGGACTCAGCCTGGCAGTAACAGAAGCGTTACTCACAGAAGGATTTTTAGCACTCAGGAAAGTGCCGGCTACACAGGGGAGAGGCAGCGGCTCCCTCCACATGGTCTCCAGCCGGCTCCTGGGGGTGGGGCCATTGGCTGCTTCCTTGCTGGCCTAACAAGAGAGCTCTTTGAGCTCCATGATCCTCCTCACAAAGCTGATTGGCTGGCTGAGAATGCCACTCAAGGGCACAATCGCTCCACTCCATGGCATGCACTGAGTGATGGAGCAGACGGACGGGAGGTGTCGGTGGAGCAGGTCACCCACCTGGCCCCTGAGCTCAGCCCATGCGGGAGGCAGCCAGGCAGCTGGGAGGGAGCCAGAGCCGGGCAGGACCAGGGGACGGGAAAGGGGCGAGTCAGAGAACAGAGACAGGGGAGCAGTAAAGAACATCCACAAACCCAGCCTAACTCCTTGGCCGACTGCCATGTGAACCACGAACCCATCCACCGCCAGCCCACAGCGCTTTCCCCACCCTGCAGCCCAGCCCCACAACTGCTCACTGAGCCCTGCCCAGACAGCAGCTCAGGACTCTGCCCATGGAACTGCCATGTCTTCTCCAGAGCCCTCCAGCATTTCAACGGGCACAGAGAGGAGCCTGCTGCACCTAGAGAAATGCCAAAACACAGGACTGAAGCTGGGAACCTTTAGATGGCCAGTCCAATGCTCACTGAGCTGAGCTACTGTGGCTGCTACAAGCCGGTTCTCTTGGCCTCTAATTCTCTTTCCCAGGTGCTTGGCAGCCCTGCCCCACACAAGCCATGCTCTGCCCAGGAAGGCAAGACAAGCATTTCCCTCCCCCCCCCCCTGTTTGACTCACTTCCTCCCCCCTTTTGTGCCTTAGCTCCTGGGCTGACCTAGTGGCTGAAGTGGTCGGCACCGTGGGGAGGAAATTGGGCAGCTAAACCCTGTTGGGAAAACTCCTGGTGCGACTCGCTTCCCTGCCAACTGAGCCCTCTGGGGCCTTCACTCCTCATCTGCAGCCCCCTGCTCCCTGCCTGGGCAGCTCCAGGATCCATGATTCCCCTGACGCCTGTTGAGCAGCCCCTGCCAGCCTGGCCCTGTGGTGCTCTCGCTCCTGAGTTGCAACCCCTGCCGTCTGGCTGGAGTAAGAATTTGATATCTGTTTATATTTGTATTTCTGGTTTAATGATGTAGCAATGTGGGATTTCTGTTAAGGCAGGGATAGAGTTTTAGGCCTTTGGTTCAATATCTATTTCTTTGTTCTAAGGTTTAGTAAGTGAGAGACAGAATCTTGTCTTGTGTCCATGTTAATGAGATTAGAGGAATGCTGGCAGCTCCAGTCTCAGTGTGAGTGGTTTGATTAGGGCCTAATTTACAATGCCTTTTGCATTTGCTCAATATAAAACACTATTGTTTATATTCTTCTTTGAAGGCCTCTGTACAAGCAGGGCTGTTTGTGTGTGAATGAGGAGTGTGTGGGCCTGGAAGAGATGAGGAGTGAAGGCCTTTGTGAGAGCCAGATGGCCAAGAAAGGTGGGAGTAATGCAAGTGAAGACAGACTGACTGGAGTCAGAAAAGCCATCAAGTGTGCATCCATGATTAACGAAGGGCAAACTGACGACTTTAAAGGTGAAGGTTGGCATCCCTGAAAACAATCGATTAAATGCAGGACAGGATAACTCTCGGAGATGTTTGGAATCGTAACTTCAAAAGAAAACACACCGGACACAGACTGACACAGCAAAACCATGGACTTCAACAGAGGAAAGGGTTATAAAAGCCAGGTGCTTGTCATGGAATTTTAGGTTCGTCTTGCCAACAACTCCAGGAGCATCGGATTTCGACCGACAGAGCCCAGCTCCCCTCTGCGATCAGTCTGGCTGTCCAGTAGATTGATTCAGACTCTGGACTGGTGACTATAACAACATCTGGCGGGACTGTGTGTGTGTGTGTGTGTGTGTGTGTCGGTGGTTGGGTGACTGAAAAGCAGACGCTACTGTTGTGTTCTCAACCCATGCGACGTGCTGCCTTCTCCCCTATAAAAGATCTCGTGTGCTTTGTTTAAGCATAACAGTCTCTCCCAGCCCCACAGGGCCCCTCACTCCCAAGCCAGACCCCAGGTTCCCTCTAAGCTGTGTGGCAGCCCAGCAGCTACTTAATGACCCTCCCCAGCCAGGGACTCAGGACTCTGCACATGGAGCTGCCTCAGCTACAGCAGCAGCTAAACTCTCCCTGCCAGCCAGACCCTCCTGCCAGTCGGGTCTTGCTGCCTGTTCTCTTACCCCCATCGACGGCCAGCAGAGCCACCCGGCCACGGGAAACAGCTGCACGAGTGGCCCTTTCAGAAAGGAGCCTCAGACAGCTGAAGGCACATTGTGGGCTCTGGAACGAGGTGGGTGGGGCAGGCAAACAGCTTGCAGGTGGGGGAATTAGCTCAAGCGGCAGAGCACTCACTCACTCTGTGCAAGGCAGGGGGATCCATATTCCCCAGTGATAGTGGAATCCTCACTTCCCCTTTCACAGGCAGAGCCGGCCAGGGGACTAAGAGCCTCCTGTGGCCCCTCCCTCTCCTACTTGATCTCTCCACTGGGCAGAAAGCTCCTGGGCCACATCCCAGAGACAACTTGCAGGTGGAGCAGAATTAGCCCCATTGGGAAAGTGCTGCCTGTGTTCCATGGTCTGTGCTGTGTAGAAGAACAAGAACCACGTCCAGCTGGGGAGGAATGGCCACAATCCATCTTTTGGAGTTTGATTTAGCAAGTCCATCTGAGATTCGCCAAATCAAACTCAGAGGGAGAGGGCTCCCCCACCAGCTTCCGGCACTTCTGCTCTTTGTTCCCTTTGGCTTTCTGCTGCTGCTGGTGGGGTTGGGGGGGGCAAAAACAGGCCCCAATTAATTATGCAAATGAGCATGGCAATAAGATAATCTACACTTCATTTGCATGAGCTTTTGGGGAAGAGAGATGCAGTATGGAGATAGCCTAGGTGGTAGATAGCCGTGAAGTAACATAGACTCAGGAAAAATCCCTGGGCTGCAATCCTTAGTTACACAAAATAAGAATAATTCACCAGCTCAGACGTGATTTCTAAACCGTCAAACAAGGAAAATAATAAAACTTGATGGAGTAGGGAGACTTTTACCTACCCACACATTTCAAGAAGTCCAATTCTATGTAAGGCAAGACTGTGTGGCCTAATGGATAAGGCGTCTGACTTCGGATCAGAAGATTGAGGGTTCAAGTCCCTTCGCAGTTGCATTTACCTTCCTTTATTGGTGCTTGTGGATCCTGCTGTGTTTGGCCTGGAAAGGTCCTATGTAACAATGTGGTTTTTCTGTAACCCTATGGTAAGGCCTATAGCTATTTAGTAGGTCTAAACTAAAGCCTTCTTCTACAGCCAGACTGAAGAGCAGCAGCAATTAGCTGTAAAGCCTGGAGTCACATGCTCACATTCCATGTAAATGACATTGAAATAGTGTCACACTAGGCTGTGAGAAGGGCTCTTATCCTAGTGGCATCCACTGTCACCAGGCAAGAAGGAGATCTCAAGGTGGGTAGAGAAAACTTAATTACCAGCGTTTTGTCTGGCATAAGACTGCTTACCAATAGCTGTGTTTGTCCAATTGGCATTCTATGATTCTTGTCCTCACTTTCCTATTGTTTGTCTGTGTGATAGTCTGGTTTGGATCTGTTTCTGACTGCTGTGTGATTGACTTTGTGTGGTGTAAATCAACTAAGGCGGTGGGGTATGATTGCTTAGGTCATTCTGTTACAGTATATTCAGATTGGTTAGTGAAATTATACTAAAATAACTGGTTAAGGAAGAACTAAGCAGTATTGAGTTTCTCTGTATAAATTGGGGTCCAAGAAGGAGACCAACAAGAAGAAGAAAAGGGGAGAAGAGAAGAGGAAAGAAAAGGGAAAGGAAGACCAAGAAGGAGGAGAGAAGACCTTGAAGCAGAACTCACCTCCAAAGCAGCCTAAGAGCAGAACAGCCAGAACTCCTCTGCACAGTTGTTGAAATGGTTTGCTGTGTGAATTCTATGGCAGCTGACATTAGGTCCTATGTAACAATTATTTACCAGTTTACCTGTCTCAATATTGCCCAAAGCTGTGATTGCCGAGTGGTTAAGGTATTGGACTTGAAATCCAATAGGGTTTCCCTGTGTAGGTTTAAATCCTGCTCACAGCAAGGCCTGTGTTTTGGCCACACCCCTTCCTAGGGCAACAGCTGAGTTACCAGCAGTGGGGCTGTTAGTGTCAGTATCTAACTAATTGCACCATTAGGCCATGTCTTCACTCAGGTAGAGATTTCTGCCACAATCCATCTTGGGGGCTATGTCTACACTGAAGGCTTTTTGCGCAAAAACTTGCAGTGTGTCTACACTGCACACACATTCTTGCACAAGTAAATTGACAGTAGAGCATCAGAAAACAGGGCTTCTTCTGGAAGGGTTATTCCTCTCCCCACAAGAGCGCAGTGTAGACAGGCAACATGAATTTCTTACGCAAGAAGCCCCTATGGTTAAAATGACACTCTACTTTGACTTAGATCCCCAGGAGGCACTGGGGAGTAATTACTTTGAATGGCCCTGGGCAGGAGCTATTTTGAAATAGCAGCAGTGGAGCATCCACACTACCACTATTTCAACTAGTTATTTCGGAAGAGGCGTTATCCCTTGTGCGATGAGGTTTACAGATTTGGAACTAAGCCGTGGCTGGCTTTTGAGGTGAATGAGTAGGAAGAGAGAGAGGTGACTGGAGGCTCTTTGCCCTCTGGATGGCTCTGTTTGTGAAAAAAATAGGGACCACGCAACATTGCAGAATGTGGGTCTTGATCCCTCTGTCTCTTGCATGCTAAGTAAGCGCTCTACCACTTGAGTTAATTCCCCTAGTATACAAAGGCCAAACTTCTTGGTGACTCTTCCCTTCTCCGCGGGGACGTCTGTCTTCTAGGTCAGTTAGTCGTGGGAAAGGAGAAGGCTCCAACGAGGCTCCTCCTCACACTCGTGCTTGTGACCCTCATTCACTCTCTGGCCTCAAGGGCAAATCTCAAGAAGGAGACTCCCTGCATCAAAGCC
This sequence comes from Pelodiscus sinensis, assembly GCF_052426305.1. Taxonomy (NCBI): domain Eukaryota; kingdom Metazoa; phylum Chordata; order Testudines; family Trionychidae; genus Pelodiscus; species Pelodiscus sinensis. Next base: position 24,867,639 of record NC_143070.1, read on the forward strand.
ATGGGGGGTTCTGAGACTCCCTGCAGCAAAGTCAGGGGGGCATTTCTGAGCCTGCAGCCTGTCCCACCTGGCCATTGTCATGGACTCTCTGTGAGGTCATCACCTCCCAACCTCCTTTAGGCCAATAAGCTGAGGGGCTGCAAAAGGCCCTTGTGACGTCCTGAAAATAATCGGCGTAACGACATTCCGCAGGAGTGTTTTCCTTGCACTAGAAGGGGCAGTGTAGACAGCTTCTTCTGGTGCAAGACCTTCTTCCACAAATATGGTGGCTCATTAGCGATATTCCACATTTAGCCTCATTTGCATATTACTCATGCAAGAAGCCGCAAGTGTAGCCATAGCCTCCTTGTCAGCTCCCTGCAAAACACCTCACACCGGTGAGTGAGGGTGAGAGTGGATAAACCCAGCTGTGCTGCAGAGAAGCTGTTAGATGGGGAAAGAGAGGGGCCCCCTTGGCCTCACTGAGCAACTCACACATATAAGAAAACTGCAGTTGAAAAAGCCAGCGTATGTGTCAGGATGGCCAAGTGGTCTAAGGTGCCAGACTCAAGCTACTGTCTTTCCCTCAGTGGGGTGCTCTGGTCTCTGAATGGAGATGTGGGTCTCCCCTGCCATTGTAGAAGCGCTTGCTTAGGATTTCTCTGAGGCTGCATCTACACAGCAGCGTTCCTTGGGCATAACGGCCATTATACTGCAATAACAATGGAGCATCTACACAGCAATTCCATTATTCCGACTTCGGTAACACTCCATCCAGACCAGTGGTCTGAGGAGCCAGGAGGTTTCCAGGCTGCAGACAGACAAGCCCACAGGAAAAGACAAAGAGAAGTCCCAGAGCCACTTCCTGCTCAGCCCAGCAGGGTCTCTGGGTGGCCCCCAGACCTTTTGTTTCCCAATGCCTAGGCGCAGGGGCCCAGATTCAGCAACACTCACAGGAGGGGGCTGGTTTGATGCTTCACCCCACGGCCCAGCAACAAGCCCCCGAACTTCCCCTGCTTTGAGAGCCCCTCCCCCCCGACTCTGTTTGCTTGAGACACCAGAGCCCTCCCTTGGGCTGCCTGGCATGTGGGGACTCAGGTCTAGTGGTGGATTTGCAGAGTCCCACAACAGCTGCTGCCAGCGTGCGGATGTGCACATCTGTCTGGGGTTACTGGGCACCGGCCTGATTGGGTGAGTCCCGGATTCTGTTCCTGCCAAGGTGGACAAAGCAGCAGGAGAGAGGAGCTCAGCTGGCCTTCTTAGGGGGCTGGTTTGATTTGATGCTGCTCAAAAGTGAACTTTTTCCTTCCCTGGCAGAGGAGGGGCAGGACTTGCTGGCTCCAAGGTGGAGCTGCAGGGCAGACGAAGCCCTCCCAGGAGGCACAGCTGGGCTCTTCACAGAGAAGCCAAACAAGAGATAAGCCTCAAGGGCAAAGGCTTTTGCCAAAGCCTGGGATTGAACCAGGGACCTTTAGATCTTCAGTCTAATGCTCTCCCCACTGAGCTACTTTGGCACTTAACAGCCCCGCATGCCCCCTTGTGAGGCTGCCACTTCGCCAGACTCAAGGACTTGTCTTTCCCTCAGTTGGGTGTTCTGGTCCCCAAATGGAGACGTGGGTTCAAATCCCACTCCTGACATATCTTCTGTTTTATATCTAGAGAGGTGACCTCATTTCCCCATCTCCCCTGACATTGTAGGAGCCCTTGCTCCTCCCACATGCTCAGGAAAGCATTTCTCTTAGGCTGCATCTACACAGCAGCGTTCCTTGGGCATAACGGCCATTACACTGCAATAACAATGGGAGCGTCTACACAGCAATTCCATTATTCCGACGTCTGTAACGCTCCATCCAGACCAGTGGTCTGAGGAGCCAGGAGGTTTCCAGGCTGCAGACAGAGAGGCCCACAGGCAAAGACAAAGCAAAGTCCCAGCCACTTCCTGCTCAGCCCAGCAGGGTCTCGGTGTGGCCCCCAGACCTTTTGTTTCCCATTGCCCAGGTGCAGGGGCCCAGATTCAGCAACACTCACAGGCCCCACAGGAGGAGGCTGGTTTGCTGCTTCACCCCACGGCCCAGCAATGAGCCCCCAGACTCGCCCTGTGCTCAGGGAGCCAGGTTTGCTGTGTGAATTGTGTGGGGGCAGGTAACATCAGGCCTGGGCACTGGGATTATTTACCAGTTTCCCTGAGGGCCCTGCTGTTTTCACAGCACAAATATCTTTCCCCTCACCCTTTAGTCGTCCCTTTCCCAAGCTGAGAAGAAGAAGTTCCATGAACTCGTGTGAGCTGCTGTTCCAAAGAAGAGGCATTTCCCGTGGAAAAGATGGCCAAGCCCAATCCCCTACACAGAGCCCCAGAAAATACCAATGGACACTGGGCACTTGTAAAGCTCCCTCTCGGGCAGCGCTACGGAATGGATCCGGCTGGCCATCGGGCTGACTAACGCCATCAACAGACGAGTCCCAGTGAGACTTCTCAGCCCAAGTGCAGAGACTGTGGAGTCTCCCACTCCCAGCCCAGTGGCAGAGGGGCAGCGCCCTGAGGAGGCGGGTCCCGAGGCAGCGGAGACCTTTGAAGGGAACAGAAACGTAAGGTCAGAAGGAAGGAGAACAAGTCACCTCTTCTCAGGTGAGATGTGGTGGGAAACTCCCAGATCCGGTGCAAGCCGAGCTCCAAGGGCTGGTTCCTGCCCTGGTGGCTTCTTGCAGGGCCTGGCTTGAGAAGCACCAAGGAGCCATGTGTGGCCAGGAGAAAGGGTGCAGAAGGAACATGGATGCAGGAGCAGGGTGGGGGGAGCAGGAAGAAGGGAGGGTGTCAAAGGAAGCTGTGGGTGCTGGGTGGGAAATGGGGTGGCTGGGGTCTGGACATGAGGCAGGATGTTATGTGGCTTTGTGTCAGTAGTGGCACTTCCAGGGTGGGCCCTGGACTGAGTGGCTGCAATGACCTGGTCCCAGGTAAGGGACTGCTGAGAACTCAGCCCCAGCCCTGCCTCTTCCCATCTCAGCCTAACCTGTTTACCTCTCCCACATGCTCCTGAAAGCCAGCACATAGGCCACCCAGCCCTGCACCAGGGGGCAGGCCCTGAAACTGCCTTGTGGGCACCCAGAGGAACAGCAATAAGAGAAGACCCTGTGTTTCTGCCTGGCTTTGAACCAGGGACCTTTCACATGTCAGGCAAACATGATAACCACTACACCACAGAAACACGCTTAACAGGGATTTCTGCTCCCGCACTTAAACTTGAGCAAATATTCGGTTGCTAACCCTTTAACCAACAGCGATTGCTGCAGGGCAAAGGAATTCTCTGTTGTCTATTTTGTGCCCTCAGGAAGGGACCAAACTGAAAGACCACCTGGGGACTCCAACCTAAACCCTGGGACCATGCTGCAAAGCAGAGAGTGGAGATATCAATCCTAGCAGTCCATCAGGCTGAAGGAGGCCGGGCCCCCACCTGGGGACTCCAACCTAAACCCTGAGACCAAGGGGTTTACAAGCCAGAGAATCAAAGTTTGCTGCATTTCTCCCTCCCACAACCCTGCAGAACCTCAAGGGCAACTGTACAGCCCCAGTGGCTGGGGGAGATGAGCACGTTACAGCCTCCACCCACTGAGCTGTAGCTTTCTGTGCCCAGGGAGCCAGACACCACCAGGGTGGGAAGGCAGGAGGGAAATGGGGAATGGCCGAACTTTGCGAGACAATGGTGTTGTCTGGGACCATACAGTAGAACAGTTTAGAGGTGGGTCTGAGTAGGGCACCGTGGCTTAGCTGGCTAAAGCACTTGCCAAATAAACAGGAGATCCTTGTTGTAACCTTTGCTCACATTTATTTATGCCCTTCTGAGACACAGAAAAGGTCTCCCCTAGCCACCCATGGAACTGCCGGTTCTGGAAAAGGTTGAGTGGGGAGGAGTGTTGGGAAGAAGGAAACAACAAGTGAGAAGCACCTGATGCCCACATGCCCTGACTCTCCATGGCTGCAGGCTGCAGAGGTTGAACCCTCAAGCTCTCTAGGTGCTGACACCCCCAGGGAATCACAAGGGTGTGTGGAGCTGGCTCTCCTGTCCCAGCAGTTGCAGTTAGAGCCCTGCTGTGCCAGTCACCTCTGCACTGGCTCCAGGCTTTTAGCCTCTCCCCTCAGACTTTTCCTGAACCAGCAGTTCCATGGGTGGCCAGCCAGGAGAGACCTTTTCTGTGTCCCAGAAGGGCATAAGTAAATGTGAGCAAAGGTTACAACAAGGCACCACTGGGACTTGAACCCAGGATCTCCAGTTTATGAGGCAAGTGCTTTAGCCAGCTAAGCCATGGTGCCCTCCTCCAAGGACTCTTTAAAATGGCTCTTTATGTTTCCAGACAACACTTTTGACTCCCAAAGTGCAGCCATTCCCCACTTCCCTCCAGCCATCGAACCCAAGCGGTGTCTGGCTCCCTGGGCACAGAAAGCTACAGCTGCGTGGGCAGGGGGCTTTGGCTTCCTTGCCCATGGGATGCTGTTGCAGGAAGGGCTGCTCAGCAGGGACGGGGTTCACCTGTCGAGGAAGGGAAGAGTATTTGGGTGCAGACTGGCTAACCTAGTGAGGAGGCTTTAAACTAGGTTTGATGGGGGCAGGTGCCCAAAGCCCACAGGTAAGTGAACAACAGGGATACCTGGGAGATGGGTCAGAAATGGGAGAGAGCAGGGGCTGTAACTGCAGAGATAAAGGAGGGACAAGGGACCACTAGGAAGCAAAATCTAATCTGTGCCTTAGATGCTGGTACAGACACACAGGATGATGTGTAATAAGCAGGAAGCAGTTGGTATCACAGGGACGTGGTGGGATAATACACTTTATTGGTATATTGGCACAGAAGGACACAGCTTGCTCAGGAAGGATTGGCAGGACAAAAGGGAGGAGGAGTTTCCTCCGATATGAAACATGCGAACACTTGGCCTGAGGTGGAGATGGACACAGGAGACTTTTCAGGAGTCTCTGGGTAAGGTTAAAGGGGTAAAACCCCAGAGTGATATCACACTAGGCATCTATTACAGACACCTCCCCAGGCAGAAGAGGTGTGTGAGGCTTTTTAAACAATTAACAAAATCATCCAAAGTGCAGCTGGTTTCACTCACACTCAGCCTCACCCACAGCTGGGAGGCAGTTTGCTGTGAGCTGAAAAGAAAGTGCCTGGTAGAACCAAGGCTGAGGATGCTTCTGTGTCCAGATGTGCAAACAGCTGGCAGCCAAGTGCTGGTCTGTTCCTGCCCTCCCCAGGCAAGTGAATCCCCTCTTCCTGGTGTTACAGGCAAGACTTTGCCTGTCTGGCTTTTAGCGAGGAAACTTTTCTATGCCGGGCAAAAGTGACACCCCCTGCACTGCAGAAACCAGCCCACTGACTATTGCAAAGAGGCCCCTAGAAGCACTTAGCCGCCTTGTTGGCTGTGCCTGTAAAACAAAGGAAAAAGCAAATATCTGTCACTGGAGAATGTGGGCATCGATCCCACTGCCTCTCGCATGCAAAGCGAGCGCTCTACCACTTGAGCTAATTCCCCTGCCTGTGACCATGTTCACTGTCCCACCCACCTTGTCCCAGAGCTCACAATGTTCCTTCTGTTAAACCCTCATCTAAAACTTGACAAATACCCAGAGAAGTTGCGTTTCCCTTTACAAGACTCTGCACGGCTCAGTTCCAATCAGCCGGTCTTCCCTAGAGCCCAGAACATCGACCGCGGCAGCGTCGCTCTTACGCCCAGTGTAGACACGGCCTTAGAGTGTCACAAACCAGCCCCGGGCACATTCCTGGCTAGGACCAGTCACAGTCTGGGCTCAGTGAGGGTCCGTCCTACCAGAGACGTGTGTGACACAAAAGCCTCCTGTTCCCTGCCCAGTTCCCAACACTGGCTGCAGATCCAGAGATATTTGGTTCCTTGGCTGCTGTCCCTGCTGGCAGGGAGCTGTCCCGCACCTGCAGTTCATCCCCCTCCCGGAGAGGCGGCAGCTCTGTGAGGGGGAGAAGCCAGGGCATTTCCCTGCATGTGTAAAAACCATCACTGCCGGCCCGGGCTGGGCCAGTGCACTGGCATCCCTCATGTCTGGAGCATCCGCCAGGGAAAACTGAAACTGCATCAGGAGATAAGGGTTCAGGGTCCCCCCTGGCAGGAGCTATAGGGAATGGGCTACCTCTACTTCTCCATAGCAGGAAATACTGGACCAGGGGTCCCTCCACCTCTCCCCAGGAGGAGCTATGGCACCAGGGGACCCTCCACCCCCCAGCAGGAGCCAATGGGTGCCATGGGGGCTCACACAAAAACAGGGGCCCACACCCTCAATATTGGTGCCCAGGGCAAAACTCGCTCCACTCCTGGAACAGGAACAGTGACTAGCAGTGAGGCCCCTCCCTGGCAGCACCGTGTCAGATGGTTTCTTCTCAGCCTGGTGCCTCCTGAATGCTGGGAGGAGCTGCCTGGCCCGAGGGGCTGCAGTTCCCTGGAGAGAGGGGCTGGCTACACCTACCCTGCAGACTTCTTGCTCAAGAACTGTTTTGTGCAAAAGGTCTTGCACAACAGTGTGTCCACACTCCCATGTGCTTTTGCACAAGAGAAGTGCTTTTCTGTAAGAGCGCTCATGGCAGTGTGGAGGTTCTCCTGCGCAGGAAAGCTCTGATGGCCATTTTAGCCATAGGGCTTTCTTGAGCAAGAAACCCCTGTTGGCTTTCCACACTGCCTCCTTGTGGATGAGTTATAGCGCAAGAGGGCTTCTTCCTGGTGGGGACAGGAATAACCCTTGTGCAAGAAGCCCTGTTGTCTGATGCTGTACTATACATTTACATGTGCAAGAACGTACGTGCAGTGTAGATGCTCTGCAAGTTTTTGCGCAAGAACATCTGCTCTTGCACAAAAAGCCTGCAGTGTAGATGTAGCCCTGGAATGTAGACACAGTCTGAGAGAGACAAGGAAAGGAAGTGGCCAGAACCTCCCCCCACAGGCTGGTCCACAACAGGATGGGTGCGTCTACACATCACCCTCACCTTGAAGTGAGCTGTGCAGTGTGAGTGTGCTGCCCGGGACCCCCAGGGGAAGGTCTGTGGGGAGTTTCCAAGGCAACAACAACTACAAAGTTTCATAATCTACACTCATGTGACTGTGATTTATTCCTCCACTAGCAAGTGTCTCTGAAGGGATGAGAAATGCAGGGCCCAGGTGCAGGGAACCGGGTCACATTCTCCTGCCTGAGTCTCAGTCCTGGCTGAAGCCTGGCTAGAGAGAGAAGAGGCCAATGCAAACAGCCCCATGGCAGCCAGGGAGTCAGTACGTGGGTGGGTGGAGCAGAGAGCTGGGGGCAGAGCTGGGCTCTAACTCGCTAGGGGTGTGTCCCATAGCTCAAAATAAGTGATGCAATTGGGTAGCTCATTTCAAGTCACTTTTGAAATAGCTTATTTTGTAATTTGGCGCTGGCTACACAGCACTTAGTTCCAAATAAATCGCTATTCCGAAATGCCCCTCACTCCTCGCGCCATGAGGTTTGCAGGGACGTCGGAATAGCGAGCCCGTTATGGTTTGAAATAAGGGGCTTGCTCTTAAGATGCGTCACTGTGATTTGAGCACCACGTCCCCTAAACCTCCGAGCTAGCCGGCCCACAGGTGTCAGTCCCACAAGTGGCCCTTTCAGAAAGGAGCCTCAGGCTGCCACAGAGACCTTGTGGGGTCTAGAAGAAGATGGGTGGAGCAGGGGACGTGTTCCCATGCAGGGGAGTTAGCTCAAATGGGAAACCCCTTACTTTGTGTGTGAAAAGTAGTGGGATTGATGCCCATGGTCTTCAACTGCAGCTTTGTCCTGGTTCCTAGTTTTCACTGCTGGGGGCTTAGTGGCCCTCCTACCTGCTCTCCCAAAAGAGACAGACCTGGCTCCCCTTTCTTTTCCCCCAGCAATTGCCATGCTGCAAAGCAGAGAGTGGAGATATCAACAGCAACAGTCCATCTGGCTCTGTGGTGCAATGGAAAGCACGTTGGACTTCTAAGCTTTATTGGTTAATGTGAGCCCAGCTAGACATTCAAAGGTTGTGGGTTCAAGTCCCACCAGAGTCACTTTAGCTGCTTCCTCATTTCCAGGGTGCAGCTTTTACAGACCAGTCAGTCCTTAGGCTGACACTGGGGTGGGCTGGCATCCAGGCAATTCCCAGCAGACCCCATTAAGGGTGGAGGGAAGGGCTAGGACTTGGGGGTTGGGATGGGGGTTGTTCTGAGAGGCTGCAGGTGCCAATAGACCCTCCATGTCTCCTACCAGTGCTGTGCAACACGCAGGCTCGGAGCTTTGCTGGAAAAAAGCACCAGTCTAGACACGGATCTTTCGGAAAATAAAACCTTTTCCAAAAGATCCCTTAATCCTTATTTTAAGGGTTTATTTTCTGAAAGATCCGGCAAAGCTCCAAGCTGGAAAAAAGCGGAAGCCATTTTTATGCAAATGAAGCGAGGGGTATTTAAATCCCCGTATCATTAGCAATTGCAATGTGTCTAATTTGCATCCCTTTTATGGAAAAGGGATGCAGTCTAGACACAGCCTTAGTGTAGATGTAGCCTCTGTGAGTTACCAGCAGTGGGGCCGTTATTGTCGGCATCTAACTAATTGCACCATGAGGCCATGTCTTCACTCAGGTGGAGATCACTGCTGCAATCCATTTTCCAGAGCTTGATTTAGCAAGTCTAGCTAAGCCTCACTAAATCAAACCCCTAGGGCACCTCCTGCTCTTTGCTAATATCCTACTCCCACTGTGAGGGCACCGCCAAGCTCAACTGAAGGTAAAAACAACTCCAGCTACATGTTGAAGAATGATGGGAAGAAAAGACCCATTGATCTGGAAACAAGGCACCACTGGGAGTTGAACCCAGGATCTCCTGCTTACTAGGCAGGTGCTTTAGCCAACTAAGCCATGGTGCCCTTCTTGCAAGCAACCTTAAAACTGTTCTAATTTATGGTCCCAGACACCCCCTTCCCATCCCAAAGTGCAGCCGTTCCCCATTCCCCTCCAGCTCTCACCATGACTCAAGGCCTGCGCAGCCCAAGACATTTGACTGGCAGCTGGAACCCAAAACCTTTTTGTCAATTGTAGCAGCAGGCCCCAAAGGGACAGACCCAAGGCAGCTGCCTGGTCCTAAGGCCGGGCCTGCAGCCATGGGGAGGGAGAAGAATCTCTCCTCTCAGCTGGAGTTGAATCAGCCACCTAAGGACACTTGCCGAGCACCCGCTACAGGCCTCTGCTCTGCCAGCTGAGCTATGGAAGGTGCCCGGGGCAGGCTGCTTTGCTCAGTTTGCCCTTGGACGAGTGTCAGGGCAAGAGCCCCCCGAAGGGGACGGCCTCCCAGGGGAGGGGCAGAGGAACCCAGCAGCACAGGGGTGTCACAGGCGCTTCACCCGCAGAAGGACCCTTGAGTGATCCAGGCAGAAACGCCGCGTCTCGCTCCCTGCAGCTCCCCTTGCTGCCCTGGCAGGCGCTGCCCCTTCTCCCACCGGCCTGGGCCTGGCCTCCCTCCCCCGCCCGGCACCACAGAAAGCCCCTTGGCGTGAGCCTGGGCAAGCCAGAGGCCTCAGGCCTGTCCCCTCTGAGGGGCTTGTGCCTTGGCCTCCTCTGCCCTTGGTGCCGGCTCTCCCGGCTGCCCCCTGAGCGCTGCTGGCCAAAGGAGGGAGCAAGGCAGGAGAGGGGGGAGGAGCAAGTCCCACTGAGGCTGACAGCTCGGGCTCAAGCCTCCAGCCCCAGCACAAAACCTTCAGCCGGGCCCGTGTGGCTCCCTCCTGCCCCCGCACACGCTCACAGGGGGAAACGTGCCCCATGGTCCATCCCCGCGCCAGGCCTGGGCGACGGGCTCAGCCCTCGAGCAGCCCACAGGGCCTGTGAGGGATGGACTGAGAGCAGGGCCCCACTGACACCCCCCGTCCTGCCCCACTGGCCTGCGTGCGGCGCTGGCACGGGACAGGCAGGAACGGCAGCTGGGGAGAAAGCAGCTTGGACTGACGGGCGAGTCTCACTTGCTGACCAGACTCCCAGGCCCTGGGCTCTGTGGCGAGCCCCCCTGTGGGTCAGAGCCCCCCGGCCACAATGCTACTCCAGGGGGCCTGGTTCCAGGGCCTCCTAATCCCAGGGCCTGGGGAGCTGGAGGCCTTTGCCCTGGAGTCTCAGAGCTCCCCCAGTGTCGGCTGCCAGGAGGGGGAAAGCTTCTCCTCAGGAACCTCTCCCAGGGCAGTGCCCCCAGCCCAGTCCCTGCCCATTGCGGGGGCAGGTAAGAGAGACCCCCCTTCTCCAGAGAGCAGCCGCCCCGGGGCTGTAGGAGGAGAATCTGGCCCAGGGCTGTTCCCAGCAGAGGGGGTTTGATCCCAGCCTGGGTCCAGGGAAACTGCTCCCAGCACGTGCGAGGTTGGGGGAGCGAGCAGATCAGTGTTTGCAGATATTTACACTTATTTGCATAATGCGTATGCAGATATGCAGGGCTCGGCAATTAGGGCAATCTGCCCGTGGTGAGTAGACTTTAGCCCGGTGCAGTGCTCAGTGCAGTCTGTGCATGCGCAGTGTGCGATTCTGCCCGGCTGGTGAGCGGGGCTCGCAGCCCCTTGGCAAGCCCTGCAGACATGTAAATGTAATGCTACTGGTCTGGCAAAAGTTTGTGAATGGGTTTGGCTGTCCATGCTATAAAAACAACGGCTGGAAATATTGGCTTGATCCATGGGGGGCTGGCCCAATGCAAGGTGGGGAAAATACTGGGTGAAAGTCTGTGTGTGTGGGGGGGGGGGGGGGGGATTTTTCCCACCAGGACTTTGTCCCTTGGAATCCCCGCAGAGGTTGGGTTTTGTCTTGTTTGGTTTCCCTTTTCCCTGCTTCCCTCCTCACTGGCAAGGAGGGGGCGGCTCTCTCAGCCTCTCAGTGGGAAGCCCTGGCACAGAGTTGGGATGGGCAGATGCTCTGAGAGGCAGTCCCTGGGCTGTTTGGAGAGAGAACTTTCACCCTTCTGGATTACTTCATTCCACTAGGATGGCCGAGTGGTTAAGGTGTTGGACTTAAAATTTAATAGATGTTTGTCTGCGTGGGTTCAAATGCTGCTCCTGGTAGATACTTGATTTGGAGAAACATTAATGTGGGTGGTGTTTTGTCCTGCTGTTAGGAGGGGGACTGGATTTCAGCTCCAAAGGTCCCTCTGGCTATGTCTGCAGGGGCAGTTTCTTGTGCAAGAAACATCCATGCTGCCATGTGTGAGCAGTACTTCTGAGCAAGAGCATCCATGGCAGTGCTGATACTCTCTTGTGCAAGAAACCCCTGTCCTGTGTCCATACTGCCTTGGGTCACAGCTGCTGTAACAATAAGGTAACATGAATTAATAGACACATGTCATGTGAAAGCCAAGGTGTCCCTGACTGGGAATTGAACCCAGGACCCAGCAACGAAAGTGCTGAATTATAGCCACTAGACCATCAGGGACAGATGAATAAGCCTTCAAAGTAGGAATAAGAGATCCTCCGGAATAGGGCTTTATTCCGGAGGATCGCGCCAGTCTAGACGCTTTTTTCCGGCTTTTCCCCAAGCCAGAAAAAAGCGGCGGCCATGTTTATTTAAATCCCGCGGAGGATATTTAAATCCCCCGCGGATTTCCCTATTCTGAAGTTGAAAATTAGCATGCCCCTTTCGGAAAAGGGGCCAGTGTAGACGTAGCAAAGGTGTTGGAGCAGCTATTAAAAGGCTTCTTCCTTGGCAGGGGCATTGTGCTTGTGGATTGGCTGTTTTTTGGATGACTGGTGCTTGCACATGCAGCTGGGCTTTAGTAAATCAGAAGGATGCAAATCGTGAGCAACCCAGCGCCTCTGGAAATGGGAGTGGAGTAAAAAGTACAATATTGTCTAAAAAACCCAACTTGATTAAAAGTCAAAGTGTGACAAAAATAAATAACTTGAGTAAAGTACAAATACCCAAAAAAGGTCTTGAGTAGCATAATCAAGTATTTCTACTTAGTCACTTTCCACCTCAGCCCGGCAGGCAAAGCTTCCTGGACCCAGCTGATCCACAGACTTACCCCTGACTTAAAGGAGCCCCAGGAACTGCAGTTTCAGGAAGAAACAGCAAGAGATTTTGATTGGGTGCCAGGTGCTCCACATGCTAATCAAGAGGCATATTTCTGTAAAATGGGACATGGAGCATATTCTAATATGCAGATTTCTAAATCTGGTGGAGTGTGTTTGAATGGGACAAGCACTTTGCTGAGATTATTTCTGTTCTTTAGTTTTCTAAGTTTTGTGTGAAAACATTCCCCATGAGGGGAAAGTGAATGCACATGAGGGTGGGTGTGTAGCGAGCAGGGCCCACCTAAGACTATAATATCAGGGATCATTTCTATAGTCGGTAACTAGAAAAATGCAGCTGAAAGTGGTTGGTCTTGCTAACCGTGAGGATGAGTGATAATGTTTTTTTCTGAACATGAAACAAGCAGACAGTGTTGCTTTAATGTTATTGCTGTCTGCTATTGATGATTGTTCCTTTTTTCCTGTTGAAAAGCTGGAGGAAGAGAGCACAGGCTGAGTGGTTGGTTAGTGTCAAAAAGTTCAAAATTAGTTTTGAAGTAGAGAGAAGGAGGGATTTCCCTTTATCATCCTGTCCTGGCTTTTCTTGAGTTCCTGGTTTTACTTCTACTACTCTGGTCCTGATCCTGGGCTATGTGGACATTGGCGTGATCTTGCACAAAAGTGGCTGCTTTTTTGTGCAAAAGCGCATCTAGAGTGGCACGGACACTTTTCCGCAAATGCTTTTAACAGAAATCTTTTCTGTTAAAAGCATTTGCGGAAAATCATGCCAGTCTAGACGAGGCCTAGGGGTGCGTCCTACAGCTCAAAATAAGTGATGCAAATTATGTAGCTTATTTTGAGTCAATTTTGAAATAACTTATTTTGTAATTTTCGGTGCTGACTACACAGCGCTTATTTCAAAATAAATGGCAATTCCGAAACGCCCCGCCCTCCTTGTGCCATGAGGTTTACAGGGACGTCGGAATAGCGAGCCCGTTATGGTTTGAAATAAGGGGCTTGCTCTTAAGACACATCTGTGTGATATGAGCACCACGTCCTAAACCTTCGACCTAGCCGGCCCACGGGTGTCAGTCTCACAAGTGGCCCTTTCAGAAAGGAGCCTTGGGCAGCCTCAGGGATGTTGCGGGCTCTGGAACAAGGTAGGTGGGGCAGAAGAGGCTTTTGCAAGCAGGGGAATTAGCTCAAGTGGTAGAGTGCTTGCTTAGCATGCAAGAGGTAGTGGGATCAATGCCCACATTCTCCAACTACAGCTTAGTTCTCACCCCTTACTTCCAGTGGCTCTGTTCTCCTGAAAAAGAAAGACTTGGGTCTCCTTTCTTTCCACCCAGCAATTGCCATGCTGCAGAGATAGCAAGACTACCACTCTGTGGTGCAATAGAAAGCCTGTTGGACTTTTAAGCTACAGTGGTTAATATAAACCAAGCTGATTGTTCAAAAGTTATAGGTTCAAATCCCACCAGAGTCATTTTAGGTGCTTACTGATTCCCAGGGTTCAGCTTTTACAGAACAGGCAATCCTTAGGCTCACACCGGAGTGGGCTTGAGTCCAGACAGTTCCCAGTAGATCCCAACGGGGGTGGAGGGCAGGGCTTGTACTTGGGGTTGGGCTGGGGGTTGTTCTGAAAGGATGCAGGTGCCTTTAGATACTTTTGTCCCTCCCTGTCTCCTACCAGCACTGACCAACACTCAGGCTATGTCTACACCTCACTGTTCTTCTGAAAAAAAACTACGCAAATTGCAAACCCCAATTTGCGTAGCTTTTTCTGCTTTTTTCAGAAGAGGCTTTTCCAACATTTGGCCTGTCTACACTGGGCCAAATGTCAGAAAAAAAACAACCTTTTTTTTTGGAACATCTCTTCATAAAATTCAGAAGAGCAGATGTGTTCTCTGGACTAAAGGGTTGTGTTTCCGGAAAAGGGTGCCAGTGTAGATGTAGCCCAGGAGATTTTGATTGGCTGCCAGGTGCTCCACATGCTAATCAGGAGGCGTGTTTCTGTAAACAGGGACATGGAGCATATGCTAATATGCAGATTTCTAAACCTGGTGGAGTGTGTTTGAATGGGACAAGCACTTTGCTGAGATTATTTCTGTTCTTTAGTTTTCTAAGTGTTGTGTGAAAACATTCCTCATGAGGAGAAAGTGAATGCACACAAGTGTGGGTGTGTGGGGAAGGAGGTGTTAATAAGACTGTACTTTCAGGGATCATTTCTATAGTTGGTAACTAGAGAAATACAGCTGAAAGTGGCTGGTCTTGCTATCCATGAGGATGAGTGATAGTGTTTTCTTCTGAGCATGAAGCAAGCAGACAGTGTTGCTTTAGTGTAATGGCTGTCTGCTGTTGATGATTGTTCTTTCTTTCCTGTTGGGAAGCTGGAGGAAGAGAGCAGAGGCTGATTGGTTAGCTACTCTCAAAAAGTTCAACATTAGTTTTGCACTAGAGAGGAATGGGGATTTCACTTTGTTTTGTCTTGGTTTTTGTTTAATTCCTGGATTTACTTGTAGGCTACATCTACACTGGTATGACTTTGTGCAAATATTTTTAATGCAAGAATTTTTGCATTAAAGCATTTTTACAGGAGAGCATCTCTACTGGCATATGCTTTTGCGCAAAAGCATTCGTGCCAATGTAGATGCTCTCTTGTTTAAGAAAGATTCGATGGCCATTTTAGCCATTGGGCTTTGTTGCGCAAGAAATTAACGTTGCTGTCTACACTGGCCCTCTTGCGCAAGAATACTTGACAAGAGGGCTTATCTGTGAGTGGTCGCGTCAGAGTGTTTGCGCAAGAACCACTGATATTGTACGTTACAAACTCAGTGTTCTTGCGTAAATACTCGCAAAATCTTGCCAATGTAGACATAGCCGAACTGCTCTGGTCCTGATCCTGATGTTTTCATGCTTTTCTCTCACCTGCTGCTGGGTCTTTTCCATGTGCTTCTCACACTGGATTTAGCCAGCCCCTTGGATCTGCCTCATGCCTTGTCCCCCATCTGTTCCCTAGTGGCCCTGTGGGAGGCAGAGACTAGCTGTAGCCCAGAGTTAATTATCCCTTGGGTTAGTGTCTTTCTCCCATAACGTGTAGCTAAGATATTTGTTAGTAACTGGCAGGCGCCGCAGGGGCTCACCCTGAACAGAGACACACGACCTCAATATTGGGGCACAAGACAAAACTCACCTGCTCCTGGAACAGGAACACTGACTAGCGGTGAGGCCCCTCCCTGGCAGCACCGAGCAGTGAGAGCTGAGTTGTGGGGGAGAGGTAAAAACAGGGGGAGAAGGCTCCATGACTGTGTGAGAGCCAGCAGGCCCACGAGGGGCCCTTTGGGAAAGACCCCACAGGCAGCGGCAGGGACGTCTCTGCCGCTGCCACGAGCTCATCTCTGATGGGGCCATGAGCGACTCACTGAGATGTGGGCTGGCTAGTGCAGAAGTCAGAGGAGCAGGAGCCTGGGTGGGTTCAGGGGGGCCTTAAGCAGGAGCAGGTTTGGGGGAGGGGCTGCTGGGCCACTGAAGCAGGTGACCAGGTGGTTGGCAGCAGCGCTGTGGGCTGGGCACATGGTCCCATCACCTGGACATATGGAGCCTCCCTCTGTGGCTTGGGCTGGAGGAGCCATGGGCCAGCCACTGCAGCAGCAGGAATTTGGGATCAGGTCACCCCACTGGGGACAATGGAGGGAAGAGAAGAGTTTTCCCTGCCATTAGGGGAAAGCTGGCCAGACCGTTTTAGTCACTGGGTCTGTGCAGACTGGATCCTCCTCCTACCAGTTCTCTGGCCTCAGGCCTGCAAAGCTCTCAGCCTTTTGCCTGTTTCTGCTTCCCTGTCCATAGCAGGCAGCTAAAGTGTGTGTCTGGGGGGGGGGGGGGGGGAAAGTAGTCACCGCAGTGAACAACCATGTGGCCAACATGGGGCTTGAACCCATGACCTTGGTGTTATTAGCACCACGCTCTAACCAACTGAGCTAGCTGGCCTTCAGAAGCAGAGCTCACAAATGGCCCTTTCAGAAAGGCGCCTCTTCTCTGACAGGGCCACTAGCAACTCACTGTGATGTGGGCTCACTAGTCCAGATGCTTTGAGGTTTGGTCAAGGTGGCTGATCACCCAGGGCAAAGAGGCAGCCAGAATCTCCTGCTGCCAGCACCTTGCCTCCCAGCTTCTTCCCTGTCAGCAGCAGCCTCAGCCCCTTTTGGCCACTGGGAAGAGAGGCAGGAATGAGGCCAAGTAACGAGTCAGGCTGAGGGGGGCAGGCAAAGCTCATCTTGCCTTGCAGGGCCACTGGCAACAGCTTCTCTCTTGTGCGCTGCTGCTGAGGAGAAAAACACCCTGAGAGGGACCAGAAAGACCAATTTAAAAGATTGTTTGGGGGGGGCACCTGCTAGCGCCAGGGGGGCAAGAGTCAGAGCCTGGCAGCTCCTGGGGACCACACAAGAGACCACAAGGGTAAGCAGCAAGCTCCAGGCAGGTTACGATTTAGGGCCCAGCCCATCTCAGCCAGGCAGACCATAGCATCAGACTGAGCTCCAGGGGGCATCAGACACCCAGCAGGAGGCACAGAACTCTCTCTCTGGGGAGCCTGCAGATAAGAAGCCCAAAGCTCATAAAGTTGGAGCGTTCTGCAGCAACCAGCCCAGCCCCAGCCAGTCCCACAGAAATTTGAACTCGGATCACATGATTCAGAGCTCTGAGTGCTGCCTCTTACACCATGGCTACATCTAGACTGGCATGTTTTTCCGGAAATGCTTTTAACGGAAAAGTTTTCCATTAAAAGCATTTTCAGAAAAGAGCGTCTAGATTGGCAGTATACGCAAAAGCACATTTTGCGGAAAAGCGTCCGTGGCCAATCTAGATGCGCTTTTCTGCAAAAAAGCCCCGATCGCCATTTTCACGTTCGGGGCTTTTTTGCAGAAAAGAAATCTCTGCTGTCTACACTGGCCCTTTTGCGCAAAAGTCTTTTGGAAAAAGCCTGGACTCAGAAGCAGGGAATGGGCGACGGGAGGGATCACTTAATAACTGTCTGTCCTGAGGATTCCCTTGGGACAATGAAATTGGCTGCTGTTGTGAGACAGGATCCTGGGCTAGTTGGACAACTGGCATGACCCAGTCTGGCTGTTCTGATGTTCTGTTTGGTTTCTGTTCTTGTCCCCTCTGGGCAAGGGAGAATGGACCTTCCACCCCCATCCTGAAGTGGACAGAAAATGGCCTGCGAAAGGCTAGTGTAGGTGAGCAAAGAGGCATATTTCATGTGTCCCTGATGGTCTAGTGGTTATGATCTAGCACTCTCACTGCTGTGGCCTGGGGTTTGATTCCCAGTGAGGAAAACCAGCCTGCAGTTTCCTGTGACAGCTGCCTAGTCTCTTTTCTCACCTATGTGACAGCAGCTGTGACCCAAGAGGTTACTTCAGGCTCCTTCCCACCTCTCTGGCACGGCTAAGACAACACTTGCCATTTTCAGAAGGGGCAGAGCTGGGTCACTCAAACTGCCCCTCCCCTCTCCCATGTGGGCAGCCCTGCAGGAAGCTCTGTGGCACACACAGCACTAGCCCAGTGCACAGTCAGGTCTGCACAAGATCCATTGGTTCAGTTTGGGTGTTGAAGGAGACAACCCAGAACTGGCTCCAGCCCCCACTCAGTAACCTGGGGAGCCATAGAGCTAGAAGAGATCTTAGAAGGTCATCAAGTCCAGTCCCCTGATCCAGGGAGGACCAATCCCAACTAAATCAACCCAGCCAGGGCCTTGTCAAAGGGAGACTTAAACACCTCTAGGGATGGAGACTCCACTACTTCCCTAGGTAACCCATTCCAGTGCTTCCCCACCCTCCTAGGGAAATAGTTTTTCCTCATATTCAACCTGGACCTCTCCCACCACAAGTTGAGACCATTGCTCCTTGTTCTGCATCCGTCACTACTGAGAACAGCCTCTCTCCATCCTCTTTGGAACCTCCCTTCAGGAAGTTGAAGGCTGCTCTCAAATCCCACCAGGCCTGGGCCCTTTGGAGAGGCAACAATTCCCCACTGGCCAGGGCAGAGCCTCCCTCTGACACAGTCATGGAGCCTTCTCCCCCTGGGCCTGCCTCCCCCTTCACTCAGCTCTCACTGCTCGGTGCTGCCAGGGAGGGGCCTCACTGCGAGAGCCGCCTGGGCAGGTTCCTGCCACAGAGACACGTCCCAGAGCAGGACGGATGCTCAGACCGACACTGAGTGTTGCTCAGCGCTGGGGTGAGACAGGGAAGGACAAAAGGGTCTAACGGCGCCTGCAGCCTTTCAGAACAGCCCCCGGCCCCACCCCCAAGTACCAGCCCCTCCCTCCACCCTTGCTGGGCTCCGCTTGGTGCTGCCTGGAGGGAGAGTTCCAGACAAGGACACCTGTGAGAATCTCCCCTGGGTGCCCCCACAAGGGCCTTCTGTATTTCCCCTCTGTGCCTCCCCCACCACCCACACACACCCTTCCCCTGCCCGCCCTTCCCACTTTCTGCTCCCGCCTCCCCTGCTGAAGGCACGTGAGAAGACACGTGAGAAGTGGTTTGTTTTTTTGTGGACCTGCCCCGACCGCAGCCCTAGAGACTCTGGAACAAAGAAGACACATGAGAAGAACCCAACGTTCTTCCTTTTGCTGAGACATGGATGGATCTAGCTCAGGTTTCACTCAGGGGGTCTGTCTTCATGTGAAGTACCTGTGACAGCCCCTGTGCTCCTCTGCCCCTCATCAGCAATGACATCTACTTGGGGGAGCACGTGCCCCGAGACTTATAGAAGGGACAACCTAGACAAGCCAGCATTTATCAGACACCCTTCGATAGCTCAGCTGGCAGAGCGGAGGACTGTAGTGTGTGTTTGACAAGTGATCCTTAGGTCGCTGGTTCAACTCCGGCTCGAAGGAGCAATTGTTTTCCCTCCGGCCTGGCCTTAGCAGAAGGTAACCAAGGTGGTTGCCTTGGGTTCGTGTCTTCAGAGCCCTTCGCTGCAATTGACAGAAAGATTGTGGGGAGGAGCTGCCAATCACATTTCTTGGGCTGCACAGGTTATATCCACAAACACAAAAGTTCTTTCAGAACAATGGCCGTTATTCCACAATAACAATGCAAGAGTCTACACAGCAATTCCGTTATTTTGAAATAATTCTGAAGTAACAGACGGTTTATTCCGACTTCTGCAAACCTCATTCTACGAAGAATAACGCGTAATCCAAATTAGCTATTTTTAAATAAGGTGTCTGTAGCTGCGCCACTGCTGCTAGTTTGAACTAGCCCCTCCCCAGGGCCATTCTAAGTTATTCTTCCTGGGGCTCTAAATCGAGACAGCTCGTCTACACTGGGGAGCCTGCCTCGGACTATTCTGAGGTTTTCCTGAAGTGTAGACGTGCTAGTTCGAAATAAGCTATTTTGGAATCACTATTCCAGACCAGCTTATTCCAAAATAAATGTGCCGTGTAGTCGTAGCCAGAGGGATGAAGCAGCAGGAGGAAAGCCCGGAGTCCAGAGTCCAGTCTGAAAGCTCAGTATTCCATATGGCTACACACAGTCACCTGTCTTGGTCCCGTGGTGTAAGGGGCAGGACTTTGAATCTTGCAATCTGAGTTCAAATCTTAGTAGGACCTCCTGGGTTGGGGCTTATTGTTGTGAGGTTTTTCACACTGCCTGGCTATGCTGCAGGCTTCTTGCACAAGAATGGCAGTTCTTGTGCAAAAACTAGCACAGTGTCTACCCTGCATGTGCATTCATGTGCAAGAAAAACAGTAAACCATTGGAAAAGAGGGCTTCTTGTGCAAGAGTTAGTCCTCTCCCCCTAACGAATAAGCCCTCTTGCACAAGAAGGCAGTGTGCACAGGCAAGAGGGATTTCTTGCACCAGAAACCCCTAAGGCTAAAATAGCCATTAGAGCTTTCTTGCACAAGAGAGCATCTATGCTGCTGTAGATGCTCCTTAGGAGGAGATAAACCACCTCATAGAGCTGGAAGGGACTTTGAGAGGTCGGATAGTCCAGCCCCCTACCCTCATAGCAAGCACAAGAACCCTCCCTGACAGATTTGCCCCAGATCTCTAAATGGCCCCTTCAAGGATTGAATTCAGAATCCTGGGTTTAGCAAGTTAATACTCAAACCACTCAGCTCTCCCTCTCTGTTGTGCCAAAGCACATGGATGTGTGGATGTGCTCTTGCACAAGAACTCTTGCACAAAACAGTTCTTGGGCAGGAAGCCTGCAGTGTAGATGGAGCCTAAAGTTTTTCATATTTTTTGTTTTAAAAATATTTCAAATAGTTGTTCAATGTGCCCCAAGCCTGGAATTGTGCTGCAGCCACCTACCTCGCTACAGTCGCTGGCTCCATGTGCACTGGCCTTCTGTCTGGGTGCTGGCAGGGGAGTGAGAGGTGGCAGGTACTGATGGGTAACAGGTGCCAAGGTGCATACAGAGAAGCCAGCGCCTGCATCTGACCTCACTGTGCACACCTCAGCTTTTAACAAACACTCTCCTCCTGTCTGCACCTAACACCAGTGTCAGTGTCTGCTCCGGAGGGGTCCTGTCTGGGGGAAAATGGCAATTCCAGGGGACCCTCACAGCTAACATGGTAAAGAGAAAGAGACTCCACTAGGAATCATCACAAGCATCACCCTAGATGGGACTTGAACCCACAATCCCTGGCTTCAGAAGCCAATGCCTTGTCCATTAGGCCACTGGGGCACATGAGTGATGACACAGAAAACGAAATTCCCTTTCTTTCTGGCTGGCCAGGGATACCCAGGGCAGAAAAATTTTGGCTTTTCACAATGTTCCCTGGGCTGTTGTACAAAGCTCAGTGCTGGTAACAAACCCAAACACCCCCTGGCTACATCTGCCCTGCAGGCTTCTTGCGCAAGAATTGCTAGGTGCAAAAGCGCATCCACACTGCCATGTGCTTTTGCGCAAGAACGTCCATGGCAGTGTGAACGCTCTCTTGTGCAAGAAACCCCTGTTGCCCATCCATACTGCCTTCTTGTGCAAGAGCTCTTGCACAAGAGGGTTTATTCCTCATGGGGAGAGGAATAACTCTTGCGCAAGAAGCCCTCCTTTCCTACATTTTGCCATAAATTTACTTGCGCAAGAATGCGCGTGCATTATAGATGCTCCTCAAGTTTTGTGTAAGAAGCCTGCAGTGTAGACATAGCCCCTGGGTGCCCAGAGAGGGGCTGGCTAGTCACAGTCTGGCTCGGAGCGCTCTCTGCAGTGGGAAGATGTCCATGGAGCAGGCGTATGACAGTGGCACACGGCTCTGGTGGGCTGGGGAGGGAGGCCCAGCATCCAGAGGAGCGTTTCCAAGAGAAGCTTTTACTGACAATGTCTGCCTCTGATTTGATTTTACCGTGTTGTGAGACACTGGAACCCGCAGCAGCATGGACGGAGTGGCTGGAGGGAGTGGCTGGCGGGCGGCTGGTAGGAGCAGTAGCAAGTAGCCAACAGAGTGGGTGAGATGCCTCCTATCTCCACCCCCCCAAGAGTGGGAGGTGAGCTCTGAAAACCACCTGTGAGCTCTTATCTGCCCTGAGCAAGGGCAGCCACTATGAGTGGGGTATGGAGAAAGTTTGGGCATGTGAATGGGACACTTACATGGCTGGACTAACATTGCTGGCAAAGGACACTGCTCAATTCCCTTGAGCAGGGACTTACTTGTGGGATGGTTCTGAACCCTGCTTGTGCCTAGGCCTGACATAACCTGCGTCACAGAATTCACACAGCAAACCGGGCTCTCAGAGCACAGGGGGAGTTTGGGGGCTCGTTGCTGGGCCATGGGGTGAAGCATCAAACCAGCCCCCTCCAGTGGGGCCTCTGCACCTGGGCAACGGGAAACAAAAGGTCTGGGGGCCACACAGAGACCCCGCTGGGCTGAGCAGGAAGTAGCTGGGATTTTGCTTTGTCTTTGCCTGTGGGCTTGGCTGTCTGCAGCCTGGAAACCTCCTGGCTCCTCAGACCACTGGTCTGGATGGAGCGTTACAGACGTCGGAATAATGGAATTGCTGTGTATACGCTCCCATTGTTATTGCAGAGTAGTGGCCGTTATGCCCAAGGAACGCTGCTGTGTAGATGCAGCCTCAGAGAAATGCTGAGCAAGTGCTCCTGCAACGTCTGGGGAGACAGGGAAATGAGGTCACTTCTCTAGCTATCAAGAAGAAGACATGTCAGGAGCGGGATTTGAACCCACATCTCCGTTCAGACACCAGAGCACCCAACTGAGGGAAAAGCAGGACCTTGAGTCTGGCATCTTAGACCACTTGGCCATCTTGACACTTGTGTTAGTATTTTCAAGTGCAGTTTTCGTACATGTTTGAGTTGCTCGGGGAGGTGGAGGAGGCACCTCTCTTTCCCCACCTAACAGCTGCTCTACAGCACAGCTGGGTTTATCTCCACTCACCCTCACTTACCCTTGTGAGGTGTTTTGCAGGGAGCTGACAAGAAGCGGAAGAGGGGAAACTGCTGGCTGGCAGAACTGAGGCTTGGGATTCTCCTGTGCCAGGGAGTCTGTGTCAGTGCCTGGGGATCCTGAGCTGGGTGGCTCCTGGGTTTGTTGGCTCCATACCAGGGGTGTCTCCTCTGCAGGGCTGTGCTTGTTCCTGGGGCTAAAGCTTATCCCTGGGACACACTTTGTGCAGGGACCATTGCTGGTCTTTGTGCCACATTATGTGTCTGGGACGTGGGAGTGAGGAACCTGCCCAAAACAGACAAGTATCCACACACCACCCCCCGGTTCTGCGTCCCCGGCATCCGGCCCTCCTCCGTCATCCCCACGCGCTGCCCTGAGCCTCCCAGCCTGCACCCCCACACGTAGCTTTCTTACAGATGCTGTTTTACCGCAACCCTCTCATGCCCAGCCTCGGCCCCCCCAACTCTTTGGAGACAGGCCGCTCTCTATTGCTGTGCGCACTCTTCAATAAAGAGCTTGTGACTGGACTTTGCTGGTGTTGCCTGTCTCTTTGCAGACAGACAATGAACTGAGCCATCTGGGCTAGAGTCCCTGACAGAGGCAACGATTCCCCACTGGCCATGGCAGAGTCTCCCTCTCACACAGTCATGGAGCCTTCTCCCCGTGGTCCTGCCTCCCTCTCCTTCTCTAAGCTCTCAGGATATGTCCACATTACAGAGTTTTCCCTTCTTCTGCAAGAAAATCGAAAGAACAGAGGGGTTTCTCTGGCATTGGTAATCCTCATTCTACAAGGAAGAAGCCTTTTTGCAAAAGAGCTCTTTTGGAAAAACGCATGTGAGGTTGGAGAAGAAAGTTCTTCTGGAAGAAGAGGAAAGGGGGAAAAGCACAGGTGCCCTGGTGGCCATTCCATCCATAGCAATCCCAGCTTACATGCGAGAGAGCGTCCATTCAGTCTGGACTCTCTCTTTCGGAAAAGCAGATCACTTTTTTAATGCACTTTTGCAGTGTGGACGCTCTCTTCTAGAAGTTTTTTTTTGAAGATCCCTTCTGAAAAAAGCTTCTTCCGAATGAAGCCTGTAGTCCAGACATAGCCTCTGGGTACATCTGCAAAGCACGCTTATTTCAAACACCGCTATTTTTGGACTGATCTGGTTCCAAGCAACCAAGGGTGTGTGTGTGTTCAGTAAATCTACATGTGACTAGCTCCATCTAGCAGCCACAGGGGCCTTTAGCCAAGGCAGCAGTGACTCTGAGGAAGGGTTGGGGGCTAATCAGATGAACATGAGTGTACAAGGTCACGCAGAAATGGATGAGGGGACGTCACAGACACTAACACATCAAGAGGTAGAGAGAGGCCCCTGCTGCACTTCCAGACATGCCACAGTCTGGATAGAACCAGGGATTTTCAGCTGTTTAATCTAAGACACTTGCCACTAAGCTGCTGCCAACAGGCCAGGGGAGGAAGGCCAGGACAAGACCCTTTTAGCCACTGGCTCTGTGCAGGCTGGAGCCTCCTCCTACCAGATCTCTGGGCCTGCTTCCTGCAAAGCCTCCAACAGGTGCCTGGCCTGACTCATCTGGCTTCCCCAGGCTGGCACCCAGGGGCATTCTCAGCTGATGTCACCCCCTCTGTCAGGCGGGAGTTGGGCTCATCCCAGGCACAGGTCTGGCAGAAGGAGCTGCGCTGACCTGGGCACCACGGGGAGGTGCAATATCTACTGTTTCTACCTGGCTTTGAACCAGGGACATTTTGTGTGTTAGACAAATGTGATAACCACGACACCACAGAAACACCTGCAAAGAACTTAAATTCTGCTGGACTTAAACTTGGACAAATATTCTGCTACTAACTCTTGGCCAATGCTTTGGGGAAAAGGCCGAGCAAGAGCAGGGAATAAGACACCCCCCTCCCCCCGCTACTTCTCTAGACCTTTGCTCCCAACACTGGGAAGGTGGCAGTGGCTTGGTGACTCAGGAGGGGAGACCCACGTCACATCCCCTGCATTGCCCCCCTGCAGGGATGGACCTTTGGGGACAGGCCCAGACTCCCCGACCTCTCTCCCAGCTCCTGTCACACTCCAGAGCAGAGCAGCCCCCAGGAGTAGGGCTGAGCCATGCAGTGGTGGCAAGGCGAGGGGCAGGAGCTGAGAGTTTACCTGAGACCTCAGGAACCCAGCACAAGGCACCATCCCAGGCCTCTCTCTGACAGGAGCAGAAGGGGAGGGTGTCTCAGGACTTGGGTAGCTTGTTGTCCTGGTTAGGGGTGTGGCCAAAACACAGGCCTCGTTGTGAGCAGGATTTGAACGTGCACGGGGAAACCCTAGTGGATTTCTAGTCCAACACCTTAACCACTCGGCCATCACAACTCTGCAAAAGTTTTCTCCTCTACATAAATGTTGAGAAAAATTCTGTTACTAACTCCTTGGCCAGCTCAGATTGCTGCAGGGCAAAGGAATTCTCACTCCTTAATTCTGTGCCCCCAGGAAGGGACCAGCTCCACAGTCCCAGCGACTTGGGGAGATGTGCATGTCAGAGCCTCTGCCCATGGGGCTGTAGCCTTCTGTGCCCAGGGAGCCAGACACTGCCAAGGTGGGAAAGCTGGAGGGAAATGGGGAATGGTCGGGAGTCAAAGGTGCTGTCTGGGACCATAGAGTTTTACAGGCCACTGGTGAGGAGGGGACCATGGCTTAGCGAACCCGTTATGGTTTGAAACAAGGGGCTTGCTCTTAAGACGCATCATTGTGATATGAGCACCACGTCCTAAACCTCCGAGCTAGCCGGCCCATAGGTGTCAGTCTCACAAGTGGCCCTTTCAGAAAGGAGCCTTGGGCAGCTACAGGGACATTGTGGGCTCTGGAAGGAAAAGTGCAGAGGCAGGGGAATTAGCTCAAATGGTAGAGCTCTTGAGGATGTGGGTCCCGAGGCAGCAGAGACCTTTGAAGGGAGCGGAGACATAAGGTCAGAAGGAAGGAGAACAAGTCACCTCTTCCCAGGTGAGATGTGGTGGGAAAACTCCCAGATCCGGTGCAAGCCGAGCTCCAAGGGCTGGTTCCTGCCCTGGTGGCTCCTTGCAGGGCCTGGCTTGAGAAGCGCCAAGGAGCCGTGTGTGGCCAGGAGAAAGGGAGCATAAGGAACGTGGATAAAGGAGCAGGGTGGGGGAGCAGGAACAAGGGAGGGTGGCAAAGCAAGTTGGGGGTGCTGGGTGAGAAGAAAGCCAGGGGAATGGGGTGGCTGGGGTCTGGGCATGAGGCGGGACATTATGTGGCTTTGTGTCCACTTGCACCAAAGGTGACAGCCACACTGCCCCGAAGGTGCACAGCCACAGTAGTGGCACTTCCAGGGTGGGCCCTGGACTGAGTGGCCGCAATGACCTGGTCTCAGGCAAGGCACCACTGAGAAGTCTCAGGCCCCCCCCCTCAGCGTTCTCCTTTCTCAGCCTAACATGCTGAGCTGTCTCCCACAAGCTCCTGAAAGCCAGCACACATGCTGCCAAACCCTGCACCAGGGGGCAGGCTTTGGAACTGCCTTGTGGGCACCCAGGGGAACTGCAATAAGAGAAGACCCTGTGTTTCTGCCTGGCTTTGAACCAGGGACCTTTTGCGTGTTAAGCAAATGGGATAACCACTACACCACAGAAGCACACTGAAAAATGTTTTCTGCTACTGCACTTAAGCTTGGGCAAATATTCAGTTGCTAACCCTTTGGCCAACAGAGATTGCTGCGGGGCAAAGGAATTCTCTGTTGTCTATTTTGTGCCCTCAGGAAGGGACCAAACTGAAGGAGGCCGGGCCCCACCTGGGGACTCCAACCTAAACCCCTGAGACCAAGGGGTTTACAAGCCAGAGAATCAAAAGTTTGCTCAATTTTGCCCTCCCCCAACCCTGGAGAACCTCAAAGGCAACTCTACAGCCCCAGCGGCTGGGGGAGTTGTGCATGTTAGAGCCTCTGCCCACTGAGCTGTAGCCTTCTGTGCCCAGGGAGCCAGACACTGCCAGGGTGGGAAGGCAGAAGGGAAATGGGGAATGGACGAACTTTGCGAGACAATGGTGTTGTCAGGGACCATACAGTAGAACAGTTTAGAGGTGGGTCAGAGTAGGGCACAGTGGCTTAGCTGGCTAAAGCACTTGCCAAATAAAAAGCAGTTACTGCTGCAGCCTTTGCTCACATTTACTTATGCCCTTCTGGGACACAGAAGAGGCCTCCCCTGGCCACCCATGGAACTGCTGGTTCAGGAAAAGGCTGAGTGGAGAGGTGTGTGGGGAAGAATGACGTAGGAAAATGTGAGCAAAGGTTACAACAAGGCACCACTGGTAGTTGAACCCAGGATTTTTTGTTAATGAAGCAGGTGCTTTAGCCACCTAAGCCATGGTGCCCTCTGCCAAAATGGCTCTTTATGTTTCCAGACAACACTTTTGACTCCCAAAGTGCAGCCGTTCCCCACTTCCCTCCAGCCATCGAGCCCAGGTGGTGTCTGGCTCCCTGGGCACAGAAAGCTACAGCTCCGTGGGCAAGGGGCTTTGGCTTCCTTGCCCATGGGATGCTGTTGCAGGAAGGGCTGCTCAGCAGCGCTGGGGTTCACCTGTCGAGGAAGGGAAGAGTATTTGGGTGCAGACTGGCTAACCTAGTGAGGAGGCTTTAAACTAGGTTTGATGGGGGCAGGTGCCCAAAGCCCACAGGTGAGTGAACAACATGGACACCTGGGAGATGGGGCAGAAATGGGAGGGAGCAGGGGCTGTAACAGCAGAGATAAAGGAGGGACGCGGGACCACTGGGAAGCAAAATCTAATCTGTGTCTTAGATGCTGGTACAGACACACAGGACTATGGGTAATAAGCAGGAAGAAGTTGGTATCACAGGGACTTGGTGGGATAATGCACTTTATTGGAATATTGGCACAGAAGGATACAGCTTGCTCTGGATTTGCAGGAAAAAGGGAGGAGGAGTTTCCTTAGATATGAAACATGCGAACACTTGGCCTGAGGCGGAGATGGACACAGGAGACTTGTCAGGAGTCTCTGGGTGAGGTTAAAGGGGTAAAACCCCAGGGTGATGTCACACTAGGCGTCTATTACAGACACCTCCCCAGGCAGAAGAGGTGCATGAGGCTTCTTAAACAATTAACAAAATCATCCAATGTGAAGCTGGTTTCACTCACACTCAGCCTCACCCACAGCTGGGAGGCAGTTTGCAGGGAGCTGAAAAGAAACTGGCTGGTAAAACCAAGGCTCAGGATGCTTCTGTGTCCAGATGTGCAAACAGCTGGCAGCCAAGTGCTGGTCTGTTCCTGCCCTCCCCAGGCAGGCGAATCCCCCCGCTGGGTGTTACAGCCAGGACTTTGCCTGTCTGGCTTTTAGCCAGGGAACTTTTCTATGCCCAGCAAACGTGACACCCCCTGCACTGCAGAAACCAGTCCACTGCCTATTGCAAAGAGGCCCCTAGAAGCACTTAGGTCCCCTTGTTGTCTCTGCCTGTAAAGCAAAGGAAAAAGCAGCCATCTCTCACTAGAGAATGTGGGCATTGATCCCACTGCCTCTCACATGCAAAGCAAGCGCTCTACCACTTGAGCTAATTCCCGTGCATGGGAACAAATGCCCTGCCCCACCCACCTTGTTCCAGAGTCCATATGACAAGCGGCTTTGACATTCCTGTTAGGGCAAAAGCCCTTTTCCGGAAATGTTTTTCCGCAAGAGGGCCAGTGTAGATAGCTAAAAACTGTTTTGCACAAAAAGTCGCGATGGTGAAAATGGCGATCGGGGCTTTCTTGCACAAAACCACGTCTAGATTGGCATGGACACTTTTCCGTAAAAGCATTTGAGGAAAATCGTGCCAGTCTAGATGCAGCCCTGGGCTTTTAGAACTCAGACGTGCACCTAACACCAGCATTTGCTATTGAAGGGTCTGAACAACTTCTGTAGAGAGACAGAGCCAGTAAGGAGCATCCTTGCCAACTGTCTCAGAGAGCAAAGAAAGATAAGTTTTTTGTCAGTAAGAGGAAACTATCACCCCAAGTGGGACTTAAACACATAACCCCTGACTGAGGACGCCTCTGCCTTATCCATTAGGGCAAAGGAGAACACAGAAAACACTCCCAGAGACAGAAATTCACCCTTCTAAATGTCCCTTCTTCAACTTTTAGCTCCTGATTAAGCCCCTCTGAAATTAAGCTTTCCATGGGTATCTGTAGCTGGCTCCCAGTCATTGGCCGTGACGTCTCACCTCCCTCCTGAAATCAGGGAAGTGTCTCCCACCGCTGCAGCCTCCTGAGGCTGAGGCTCTATGACCCTGTCTGTACAGCAGGGACAGCAACACTCACAGCCCCACAGGAGGGCCCCTGGCCTAGCAATGTGGCCCCCTGAGCAGCCTCTGATGTTCCCTGTGTGAGCCCCAGAACCAGCACTGAGTGACAGGGGCAGGGAGAGCAGCTCACACATGCCAAGGGGCTGGCCAGGGGCAGGACATCACAAGGAACTTTTGCAGCACCTCAGCTCATTGGCTGGGAGGCAGTGACCTCACAGAGGGACCATGGCAACAGCCAGGTGGGAGAGGCTGTAGGGCTGGGGCATCTCAGAGACCCCCATGGCCTGGCTGCCTGGAATCTCCTTTGTGAGCTGGGAGTGTCTCTGTGGAGATTTCCCCTTTCCCCAGGCTGCAGTGGGAAGGGCTGGGGCAGGCAGGGTAACAGGAGGGGCTGGCACTGAACTTCTGGGAGAAGCAACAGAGAGGGTCATTAACACCCAACAACAATGGGATTCAAACCCATGCGTGCAGAGCACAACACATTAGCAGTTCAGCCCCTTAACCACTTGGCCACCTCAACTGAATGACAAAAATTTATTTCAAGCCACCTGAAGTCAGCACTTCAGGGAACCTTTGTGCCACTCACTGGCTGGCTGGGGACACCCAGGGCGGGAAGGTTTTGCCTTTTCATAATGTTCCCTGGGCTGTTGTACAAAGCTCAGTGCTTGTAACAAACCCAAACACCCCCTGGCTACATCTACCCTGCAGACTTCTTGCTCAAGAACTGTTTTGCAAGAATTCTTGTGCAAAAGGTCTTGCGCAACAGTGTCTCCGCACTGCCATGTGCTGTTGCACAAGAGAAGTGCTTTTCTGCAAGAGCGCACATGGCAGTGTGGACGCTCTCCTTCCAAGAAAGCTCTGATGGGCATTTTAGCCATTTCTTGAGCAAGTGGCCCTTTCAGAAAGGAGCCTTGGGCAGCCGCGTGGATGTTGTGGGCTCTGGAACAAGGTGGGTGGGGCAGTAGAGACTTTCACATTCAGAAGAATTAGCTCAAGTGGTAGAGCGCTCACTTAGCATGTGAGAGGCGGTGGGAGGATTGATACCCACATTCTCCAACTACAGCTCAGTTTTCATCCCCTATTTTGACTCAGCTCAGTGGCCCCTCCCTCTTCCTACCTGCTTTCCCAAAAGAGACAGACCTGGCTCCCCTTTCTTTTCTCCCAGCAATTGCCATGCTGCAAAGCAGAGAGTGGAGATATGAAGCTCAGCAGTCCATTGGTTTCTGTGGTGCAATGGAAATCATGTTGGACTTTTAAGCTCCACTGGTTAATGTGAGCCCAGCTAGACATTCAAAGGTTGTGGGTTCAAGTGTCACTTTAGCTACTTTCTCATTTCCAGGGCACCTTTTACAGAGCAGGCAATCCTTAAGCTGACACTGGGGTGGGCTTGAGTCCAGACAGTTCCCAGCAGACCCCAGTGAGGGTGTCCTCTTCCCTCCTGCCTTCCAGCCCTGGTGGGGTCTGGCCCCCTGGGCACAGAATGCTACAGCTCCATCTGTTTATGAAGCAGGTGCTTTAGCCAACTAAGCTCTTTATGTTTCCAGGCAACACTTCTGATTCCCAAAGTGCAGCCATTCCCCACTTCCCTCCAGCCATCGAGCCCAGGCGGTGTCTGGCCCCCTGGGCACAGAGAGCTACAGCTCCATGGGCAGGGGGCTTTGGCTTCCTTGCCCATGGGATGCTGTTGCAGGAAGGGCTGCTCAGCAGGGACGGGGTTCACCTGTCGAAGAAGGGAAGAGTATTTGGGTGCAGACTGGCTAACCTAGTGAGGAGGCTTTAAACTAGGTTTGATGGGGGCAGGTGCCCAAAGCCCACAGGCAAGTGAACAACATGGACACCTGGGGGATGGGCCAGAAATGGGAGAGAGCAGGGGCTGTAACCGCAGAGATAAAGGAGGGACAAGGGACCACTGAGAAGTAAACTCTAATCTGTCTCTTGGACTCTGGTACAGACACACAGGAAGGATGGTTACAGCCACCTCCCCAGGCAGAAGAGGTGCATGAGGCTTTTTAAACAATTAACAAAATCATCCAAAGTACAGCTGGTTTCACACACACTCAGCCTCACCCACAGCTGGGAGGCAGTTTGCAGGGAGCTGAAAAGAAACAGAAGAGGGGAAACTGCTGCCTGGCAGAACCAAGTCTTGGGATTCTTCTGTGTCCAGATGTGCTAAGCAGCTGGCAGCCAAGCTCCCAAGTGCTGGTCTGTGTCTGCCCTCCCCTGGCAGGCAAATCCCCTCCTCTGGGTGTTACAGGCTGGACTTTGTCTGCCTGACTTTTAGCCAGGGAACTGCTCCCTGGGAGGCAAACGTGACGCCTCCTACACTGCTGAACCCAGCCCATTGCCTTATGGAAGAGGGAAGAAGGCCCTGGAAGCACTTAGCCCCTGGCTGGCTCTGTCTGTGGAAAAGAGGAAGCAGCAAAAATTTACAACTGGAGAATGTGGGTATCGATCCCACTGCCTCTCACATGCAAAGCAAGCACTCTACCACTTGAGTTAATTCCCCTACCTCTGAAGAGTTTTTCTGCCCCACCCACCTTGTTCCAGAGCCCACAACGTCCCTTCTGATAAACCCTCATATAAAACTCAGCAAATCTCCAGAGAAGTTGCGGTTCCCTTTACAAGACTCTGCACAGCTCAGTTCTAATCAGTGGGTCTTCCCTAGAGCCTGGAACATCAACCACGGCAGCGTTGCTCTCACGCCCAGTGTAGACACGGCCTTAGAGTGTCACAAACCAGCACCAGACACATTCCTGGCTAGGACCAGTCCCTAAAGCTCAGTGCTAGTAAAAAACCCAAACACCCCCTGGCTACACCTACCCTGCAGACTTCTTGCTCAAGAACTGTTTTGTGCAAAAGGTCTTGCACAACAGTGTGTCTACACTCCCATGTGCTGTTGCACAAGAGAAGTGCTTTTCTGTAAGAGCGCCCATGGCAGCGTGGAGGTTCTCCTGCGCAGGAAAGCTCTGATGGCCATTTTAGCCATAGGGCTTTCTTGAGCAAGAAACCCCTGTTGGCTCTCCACACTGCCTCCTTGTGGATGAGTTATTGCGCAAGAGGGCTTATTCCTCATGGGGAGAGGAATAACCCTTGTGCAAGAAGCCCTGTTTTCTGATGCTGCACTATAAATTTACATGTGCAAGAACGTGCGTGCAATGTAGACGCTCTGCAAGTTTTTGCGCAAGAACTTCTCCTCTTGCACAAAAAGCCTGAAGTGTAGACGTAGCCCTGCAGTGTAGACACAGCCTGAGAGAGACAAGGAAAGGAAGTGGCCAGAGCCTCCCGCTATCAGGCTGGCCCTCAACAGGACGGGCACGTCTACACAGCACACTCACCTCCAAGTAACCTGTGCATTGTGATTGGCTGCCCATGGCCCCCGGGAGAAGGTCTGTGGGGAGTTTCCAAGGCAACAACAACATTTCATAATCTACACTCATGTGACTGTGATTTATTCCTCCACTAGCAAGTGTCTCTGAAGGGATAAGAAATGCAGGGCCCAGGTGCAGGGAGCTGGGTCACATTCTCCTGCCTGAGTCTCAGTCCTGGCTGAAGCCTGGCTACAGAGAGAAGAGGCCAATACAAATAGCCCCATGGCAGTGAGGGAGTCAGTACATGGGTGGGTGGAGCAGAGAGCTGGGCTCTAACTCACTAGGGGTGTGTCCCATAGCTCAGAATAAGCGATGCAATTGGGTAGGTTATTTCAAGTCAATTTTGAAATAGCTTATTTTGTAATTTGACGCTGGCTACACAGCACTTAGTTCCAAATAAATCGCTATTGCGAAATGTCCCTCGCTCCTTGCACCATGAGGTTTGCAGGGACGTTGGAATAGCGAGCCCGTTATGGTTTGAAATAAGGGGCTTGCTCTTAAGACACGTCTGTGTGATATGAGCACCACGTTCTAAACCTCCGAGCTAGCCGGCCCACGGGTGTCAGTCCCACAAGTGGCTCTTTCAAAAAGGAGCCTTAGGCTGCCACAGAGACGTTGTAGGGTCTGGAACAAGGTGGGTGGGGCAAAGGAAGTGTTCACATGCAGGGGAATTAGCTCAAGTGAGAAATCCCTTGCTTTGTATGCAAGAAGTAGTGGGATTGATGCCCATGTTCTCCAACTGCAGCTTTGTCCTGGTTCCTAGTTTTCACTGTCAGGGGCCCCCTTCTACTTCTTCTAACCTGCTCTCCTAAAAGAGACAGACCTGGCTCCCCTTTCTTTTCCCCCAGCAGTTGCCATGCTGCAAAGCAGAGAGTGGCAATATCAACCCCAGCAGCCCACCAGGCTCTGTGGTGCAATGGAAAGCATGTTGGACTTCTAAGTTGCATTGGTTAATGTGAGCCCAGCTAGACATTCAAAGGTTGTGGGTTCAAGTCCCACCAGAGTCACTTTAGCTGCTTCCTCATTTCCAGGATGCAGCTTTTACAGACCTCTCAGTCCTTAGGCTGACACTGGGGTGGGCTGGCATCCAGGCAATTCCCAGTAGACCCCAGTAAGGGTGGAGGGAAGGGCTGGGACTTGGGGTTTGGGACGGGGGTGGTTCTGAGAGGCTGCTGGTGCCGTTAGACCCTTTTGTCCCTCCATGTCTCCTACCACTGCTGTGCAACAGGCAGGCTATGTCTACACTGCACTGTTCTTCTGGAAAAAGAAGTGTGTGAACCCCAATTTGCATAGCTTTTTCTGCTTCTTTTTTTGGAAGAGGCTTTTCCAACATTTAGCCTGTGTACACTGGGCCAAATTTTGGGGAAAAATCGTCTGTTTTGGAACATCCCTTCTGTCACATTACCGAATTGGAGGGAAGCAGCCAGATCGCTGCTGCACCCCTAGGTGGGGGTGTTGGCCCCAGAAATTGGTATGAAAGGGAGCCATGTGGGGTATTGAATGGGAGCTTGTTGTTTTCTGATCCTGTGTACACTGTTTATGTGAGTACATAATGTCTGTGTGTGTAGATCTTTAATCTGTGTGGAAGCTGAATATTTCTTGGAATGTGGTTAAGCATTGCTATGGACAGGCTGAGTAGTGAAGCCCTGTAGAACAATGGCACTTGATGGCCCAAGGACACACCTAAAGCAGGAGGGCGGACATCTAAGAGCGGCCAGCAGAGAGAGGCTGGGGACCAGGTGACCGGCTGAGACCAGAAGAGGCCAAGAAGGAGGTATAAAGAGGCCATGCGGTCGATGCCATTTTGTTCTCAGCTCAGCACTTCATCCCAGAGGCAGCACTGCAGGGATTGAAGAGCCCGGAAGACCTGTGAACCCATCCTGATCGTAGGATGTGCAATAAGAACTTTTAAACCAGCAGCTGTAACATCTCTGCTAGAGCCTGCATCGAGAACTGGGAGATTCGGTGCATGTAACGTACTGTACTTTAATAAACTTACTCTCGTGCTTTTCTTTCTTGTAATAATAAACCTTTAGATATAGATTCTAAAGGATTGGCCCTGCGTGATTTGTGGGTAAGGTCCAGAGGGTGAATTGACCAGGGATCTGTGGCTGGTTTCTTGGAACCGGACAGAACTTGTTTGGGGTAGGTGGGATTGGGTGCTAGGACCCCCCACCTGTGTATAAGGCCTGGGGCCATCTGGGGCACGGATATTGCTGGGGTGTCGGAGGGGTTTTCTCGGGAGGCTTCAGGCAGGTTGCTGAAGCGCTCTGTGGGACTGGTTTGTGGCCTGTGTGGAGAGGTCACCAGTCGGGGGCTGTAGCAGTTCGCCCTGAGCGGACGCCCTCAGCTGTGCCCAGACACGGCCCGGTCCGTCACACCTTCTTCTTCATAAAATGAAGTACACAGAGATACAAAAAAAGCATGTCTGCTCTTCCAAAAAATTTTATGGAAGAGCAGATGTGTTCTCTAGACTAAAGCAAGGTGCTGGCAACAAGAGATTGCGGCTGCCTCTTTTCCCTGGGTGTCAGTGCACCATGCTGGCCACCAGCCACCTTGACCAACCCTCAAACCAGCTGGATGAGCCAGCCCACGTCACAGTGAGTCACTAGTGTCCCTGTCAGAGAAGAGCCATTGGCAGCTGCAGAGACAGCCCTTCAGCTGCTGGACGCGCCTTTCTGAAAGGGCTATTTGTGGGCTGTGTTTTGTTTGGCTGGCTAGCTCAGTTGGTTAGTGCACGGAGCTAGTAATGCCAAGGTCATGGATTCAAACCCTGTGCTAGGCACAGATATGTTTGCTGTGGTGACTGTTCTATCCCCGCCCCTTAGCTGCCTGCTATGGACAGGGAAGCAGAAACAGGCAAAAGACTGCAAGCTTTTCAGGAAACACGCCAGAAAACTGGTAGGAGGAGGCTCCAGCCTGCACAGACCCAGTGGCTGAAAGGCCCTTGGCCTGGCCTCCTTTCCCCAATAGGAGGGAAAACTCTTCTCTTCCCGCTCTTGTGGGGTCACCTTTGGGCCTGCTGGCTCAGCTGTTTAGAGCTTGATGCTAATAATGCCCATGTCACGGGTACAAGCCCCATGCAGACCCCACAACAGCCAAATTAGTTTTGTTTGAGCTGCTCCCCACGAAAAGCGGTGAGAGGGAGCCCTTGGCTGTGGGACCCACTTGTGCCTGTTGTTCAGGGTTAAATTAGATCTCCCCCAGAAGGTTGCCTGTTCCCTTCCCACCTTGCATTGGCTGGGAATCAAATCAAGCAAGGGGCAGAAACACCAGGCACTGTCATTGTCTGGGCCACAGATAAAGACCCTCTTGGAGCTGTGGTCCCAGGAGGAGTCTCTGCAGGCCCTGCAGTCCATGCGGAGGAATGTGGACATTTATGGCTAAATGGCCGTTTGTCTTGCAAAGAAAGGCCACCTCCCTCCTACCCCCACAGCCTAGACCAAGTCAGAGCCAAGGTCAAGGAATCACAGCAGAGGTATGTGAGGGAGGAACCACATTACTGTGCATGCTCTCGGAGAAGATGAAGAGCTGTGAGAGGCAGCCCACAGCTGCAGGACCCATTTGTGCCTGTTTTTTCAGGGTTCAAGTAAAACATCAGCAAGGAGCTTTGATGCTCCCTCTTTACATTGCATTGGCTGGGAATCGAACCCAGGTCAACTGCTTGGAAGGCAGCTATGCTCACCACTATACCACCAATGCCTGCCAAAATGCTGGGAAAATTAGTGAGGGAAACCCATGTCTGCCATGAGGCTGGCCAGAGGCGAGAGGGTGCCCGTGTGGTTTGGGTAAAGCAGAACTTCTTGGCCATTAGTCAAAGTCCAGAAGTGGTGATGCTGGGGTAGTGGCTGCCCTGCACTCTCCATGGTGTGAGGAGCTGGGCGGGAGAGGAGTCCCAGAGGTTGCTGGGTGGGAGAGTAGAGTTTATCAGACTTTGGGCTAAGCTCTAGAGCAGCCAAGGGAGAGGTGGGGAAGTGACTTCTGGATACTCTTTGTGGCCCAGGGATGCAGACCAAGAGCCGTCCTTGTGTTTTTTGCCGTAAAGTGTTGTTTCTGGGTCCTTTGCCTAAGATCGAGCGCTTCTGCCTTCCGGAGAGCCATGTCACAGGCACAAGCCCCTAGAGACCCCTTCAGGGACACATCACAGGACCAAACAAGGGGCAGAAACACTGGGCACTGTCAGTGTCTGGGCCAGAGATAAAGACCCTCTTGGAGCTGTGATCCGAGGGGGAGTCTCTGCAGGCCCGGCAGTCCAGGGGGAGGATTGCGGACATTTATAAACATAAAAACATAAGAACGGCCATACTGGGTCAGATCAAAGGTCCGTCTAGCCCAGTGTCCTGTCTGCCGACAGTGGCCAGCACCAGGTGCCCCAGAGGGGGTGGACTGAAGACAACGATCAAGCGATTTGTCTCCTGCCATCCCTCTCCAGCCTCTGACAAACAGAGGCCAGGGACACCATTTTATCCCCTGGCTAATAGCCTTTTATGGACCTAACCTCCATGAAATTATCTAACATATGGCCCAATGGCTGATGGCCTTGAAGAGAAAGGCCACCTCCCTCCTCCTGCATCCTAGACCAAGTCAGACCCAAGGTCAACGAATTGCGGGAGGGGTATGTGAGGGCCTGTGAGGGCAGGTCCCGCTCTGGGGAAGCACCTTAGCACTGTGCATACTGTGAGGAACTGGACCGAATCCTGGGGCGTGGGGAGCCCCTGTCTCCAGGGAGAGTTGTGGAGTCTGGGATGGAGACACCTGGGAAGCAGCGGCTGCAGCTTCAGGATGACAACGCTGATGACCTGCAGCTCCAGGGGATGCAGGAGGACTCCCAAACGGCTTCAGGCAGCGGGGAGGGAACCTCAGGTGAGTGCTGGGAGGTTGCAACACCCAGGACATGTTGACACTTGCAGTCTCCTTCAGGAGAGGGATGCAAATGGAGACATTCAAAATTGTAAATGAAACCGGGATTTAAATATCCCGCGCTCTATTTGCATAATCGTGTCCGGGTGCTGTTTCAAAATACTTTATTATGAAATAAAAAACACCATTTAGATGCAGTTATTTGGGGAGAAAACCCTTCTTCCGAAATAACCCTTAAACACCCCCTCTGGTCTGGACCTAACAGCAGCGTCAGCGTTTGCTAGTCGGGGCTCTGGACAGCACCTGCACAGAGGGAGATGGCAACTGCAGGACGCCCTGGCCAACTGTCCCAATGTCTCACAGCAGAAAAGACAGCAAAAGAGGCCAATGCAAACAGCCCCCTGGCAGCCAGGGAGTCAGCACGTCGGTGGGTGGGGCAGGACGCTGGGGGCAGAGCTGGGCTCTAACTCGCTGGGTGACCTTGGCCCATTCAGTGAACCTCTCCTTGTCTCCATGGCCCTGTCTGTACAGCAGGGACAGCAACACTCACAGGCCCCGCAGGAGGGGCTAGTTTAATGCTTCACCCCAGGGCCCAGCAATGAGCCCCCAAGCTTGCCCTGTTCTGGAGCCATTTTTGCTGTGTGAATTCTGTGGGGCGGGTGAGGTCAGGCCTGGGCACTGGGATTATTTACCACTGTCCCTGATCCTGGAACACTGCTGACTTTACAGCTGTGGTGGCTGAGTGGTTAAGGTGTTGGACTAGAAATCCAATAGGGTTTCCCTGCGCAGGTTCAAATCCTGCTCACAGCGAGGCCTGTGTTTTGGCCAAGCTCTAACCAGGGCAACAAGCTGCACAACCCCTGAGCCACTCTCCCTGTCCCCAGTAAATCCCTTTCTGCGCCTTCCGAGAGAGACACAGAGCATGGTGCCTCCTTAGGGGTCCCTGGACTCTAGGGAAACGCTCAGCTCCTGCAGCCTCTGCCCCTTGCCCAGCACCCCATGGCTCAGCCCTACCCCTGGGGGCTGCCCTGCTCCAGTGTGTGATAGGAGTTGAGTGAGAGGATGGAGCGTCTGGGCCTCCCCCCAAAGGTCCATCCATGAAGGGCAGAAATGTTGGGGATATGATGTGGGTCACTCCTCCCGAGGCACACAGCCCCCCCACCCCCACCCCGTGTTGGGAGCAAAGGGTCTAGAGAAGTATTGGGGGGGGGGGGGTCTTGTTCCCTGCTCTTGCTCTGCCTTGGGCAAAGAATTAGTAACAGAATATTTGTCCAAGTTTATGTACAGAAAAAAACTGACAAGCATGTTTCTGTGGGGTGGTGGTTATCGTGTTTGCTTAATGTGCAAAAGGCTCCTGGTTCAAAGCCAAGCAAAAAGTGGGAACAGGGGTTCTGCTTCTATTTGTGGCTCCCCAGGTAAACACCCCGCTGCTTGGGATAAGCCCAACTCCCAGGTTGAGTAAAGGAAGGAACAACAGGAGCCCTGCCCTAGAAAGGGAGGGGCCAGTGTGTGTGAGTGCATGGCCCAGACAGACAACTCCAGGGTGCAAGGGCAGAGCTGCTGGACATCTCTAGTGGCCCTGAGGGGGGGAGACATGGGTGCTAGTAACATGCTCATGTGGTGCCATGTTCCAGCACTGCCAACAGGGAGTGTTTTTTGTGGTGTCACCTGATTCCCCCCAACTGTAGACTTGTACCTGCCCTGTGGCAGGATAGAGACACAGGGCCAAGAGAAAGCAGGAAGAGCCCCAGGATGCAGCTCAGCTCCCCTTTTCTCCTGCAGTGCAGGTTGTGATCAGTGCAGGTTGTGATAACAGCTCTAAGCCTAAGTTCAAACCTCTCCACAGTTTTCACCAGGGTTTTAGAAAGAAAAAGTGTAGTCCTGGGGTCCAGCTTTACTAGAATCAAAGAGAGAACCAACTGCAATTTCCATCTTCTGAGGAGAAGGGAAGAGGATTTTCTTCTCCTCAGTTCTAGCCACATCAGCCCAGGGGGGAGAAAAAATAACCCTCCGCCCGCTGATTGTCCCCCGTTAGCTTCTGTAGCTTCACCTCCTTCCACAGCAGCTCCAGCTTTGAGCTACAAATCTCAAGGGGCTGGTGAAGAAATTAGGTGCTTCCCTGAGAACAAGAGGTGGAGTGTTCACAAGGAGCATCCCCCTCCCCTGCAGAGCAGGGTGTTAGAAAGAGCCAGAAACAGAACAGTCGGACAAGTTCCATCCCTTGAAATGTGTTTCTGTGGTGTAGTGGTTATCACGTTTGCCTAACACACAAAAGGTCCCTGCTTCAAAGCCGGGCAGAAACACAGGGTGTTCTCTTATTGCGGTGCCCAGGTAACTGCAGCTGCTGCTGACCAGCCTGTTGATGAGCCCAACGCTCATGTGTCAGAGGGGGGGGGGGTAACGTCAGCTGATAATGCCCCTGGGTGCCAACCTGGGGAAGCCAGATAAATTAGGCCAGGCAGCTGCTTGTGCCTTGGCCTCCCCTGCCCTGGGAAGCTGGTGCATTGGGCCGGCTCTACCTGCTGCCTCCATTGTGTGACTTGCCCAGTGTAACAGGCCAAATGTCGGAAAAGCCTCTTCCAAAAAAAAAAAAAGAAAAAAAAAAAAAGCAGAAGAAAAAGCTGCACAAATTGGGTTTTGAAATTTGCGTAGCTTTTCCCAGAAGAGCAGTGTAGGGCAGACACAGCCTGAGTGTTGCTCAGCACTGGTAGGAGACAGCTAAAGTGAGACTCGTGGGACTTGAACCCACAAACTTTGAATGTCTAGCTGGGTTCACATGAATCACTGCAGCTTAAAATAGTGATAGAAAAGTAGCCATGTTAGTCTAGGGCAGGGGTCTCCAAACTTTTCAGCCCGAGGGCCGCATTAACTATCAAACAGCAGTTCGGGGGCCGACTACACACTTGAGGTCCAAATAAAAAACAATCAAAACATGGATGTTGTTTTTAATTATTTATTTAATATTATTTTATTCAGTTATTATTTAATAACACATTCATACACTACACATGAACACCTGTATTAGTGTGAATGGTGAAATTGTTTCCTGGATGCCAAAATAGCAGACATTTCTGGCTTTAGATTTGTTGTCCCTAACATCAACAGTGACCTGAGATTATCATCGGACAAGTTTGTTCTCAAATTGTTCTTCACGTATTTCATTCTTGAAAATGTTTGTTCACACAGGTATGTTGTTCCAAAGATTGAAAGGTACCTTGATGCAAAAGTTTTGACATTAGGAAAGTCTTCCTTGGGCAAAAACTGGTAAAAACCCACCAGTCCTATTTTGAACTTGTCCCTAAGGAGGTCATTTGCTTGCAACTCAATGACTTCCAGCTGCAGTTCATCTGGGCAACTGGCCACATCTGCTTCAAATGGGTTTTGAAACAATCTCACTTCTTCTGCCTTTGAATCCAAAAAGGTCTCCACGGGCCGGATGAGAGGGCCTCGCGGGCCGCATCCGGCCCCCGGGCCGTAGTTTGGAGACCCCTGGTCTAGGGTAGCTGAAACAAAATACAGAAAAAAACCAGTTTCTTGCCATTTTAACTCAGAAAGGACATTATCTCAATGACTTAATTACCTGCCTCCTGCTTCAAAAGCCTTTTAAAACTGCACTTTCAAGGGAATCCTCTGAACTGTTATTCATGCTAAAATTTGACACTTTACGGCGGGGTCCTAACAAAGACTCTAGTTATCTTACCCATTACAAAGATAGCTTCCCCAATTATCACCTCTAATATCATTAGCTCACAGACATTTACCTTCCCCCTCCCATCTCTCCTCTGCCTGAAGCCTCACCAGCAAACCCCTCCGACACCTCAGCAATATCCATGCCCCAGATGGCCCCGGGCCTAATACACAGGTGGGGGGTCCTAGCACCCAATCCCACCTACCCCGAACAAGTCCTGTCTGGTTCCAAGAAACCAGCCACAGATCCCTGGTCAATTTACCCTCTGGACAACTGCCTAACCTTTTATTTCACTATCACACGTTACAGCAGCTGTGACCCAAGAGGTTACTTCAGGCTCCTTCCCACCTCTCCCTCACTGCTAAGACAGCACCTGCCATTTTCAGAAGGGGCAGAGCTGGGTGACTCAAACTGCCCCTCCCCTCTCCCATGTGGGCAGCCCTGCAGGAAGCTCTGTGGCACACACAGCACTAGCCCAGCACAGTCAGGTCTGCACAAGATCCATTGGTTCGCTTTGATTGTTGAAGGAGACAACACAGAACTGGCTCCAGCCCCCACTCAGTAACCTGGGGAAATGACCCACCAGGCCTGGGCCCCTCAGAGAGGCAACGATTCCCCACTGGCCAGGGCAGAGCCTCCCTCTGACACAGTCATGGAGCCTTCTCCTCCTGGTCCTGCCTCCCCCCTACACTCAGCTCTCACTGCTCGGTGCTGCCCGGGAAGGGCCTCACTGCTCATCAGTGTTTCTGTTCCAGGAGCAGGGTGAGTTTCATCTTGTGCACCAATATTGAGTCTGTGGGTGCCTGTTCGGGGGTGAGCCCCCGCGGCCTCTGCCAGTTACTAACAAATATCTTAGCTACAAGTTATGGGAGAAAGACACTAACCCAAGGGATAATTAATACCTGGCTGCAGCTAGTATCTGTCTCCCCCAGGGCCACTAGGGAACAAATGAGGGACAAGGCATGAAGCAGATCTAAGAGATTAGCTAAGTTGAGTGTGAGAAGCTCAGGGAAAAAGACCCAAAAGCTGGTGAGAGAACAACATGAAGACATCAGGATCAGGGTAGCACATGTAAAACCAGGAATTCAAGAAAAGCCAGGACAGGATTATAAAGTGAAATCCCTGCTCCTTTCTACTTGAAAACTAATTTTAAACATTTTGACAGTAGCCAACCACTCAGCCTGTGCTCTCTTCCTCCAACTTCCCAACAGGAAAGAAGGAACAATCATCAACAGCAGACAACAATTACATTAAAACAACACTGTCTGCTTGCTTCATGCTCAGAAAAGAACACTGTCACTCATCCTCATGGCTAGCGAGACCAACCACTTTCAGCTGTATTTCTCTAGTTACCAACTATAGAAATGATCCCTGAAAGCACAGCCTTAACAGCAGCCTGCTCGCTACACACCCACATTCATGTGCATTCACTTTCTCCTCATGAGGAATGTTTTCACACAACATCTGTGTGAAACAGAAATAATCTCAGCAAAATGCTTGTCCCATTCAAACACACTCCACTAGGTTTAGAAATCTGTATATTAGAATATGCTCCATGTCCCTGTTTACAGAAACACGCCTCCTGATTAGCATGTGGAGCACCTGGCAGCCAATCAAAATCTCTTGCTGTTTCTTCCTGAAACTGCAGTTCCTGGGGCTCCTCTAAGTCAGTGGTAACAAACTGCCAGTCCACAGACCAGCAAGGGGCCAAGAACCCCTGCCTGCCGGGCAGAGGTGGAAAATAACTAAGTAGAAATACTTGATCACACTGCTCAAGACCTTTTTTGGGTGTTTGTACTTTACTCAAGTCATTTATTTTAGTCACACTTTGATTTTTATTCAAGTTATTTTATTTTTTTTAGACAATATTGTACTTTTTACTCCACTCCCATTTCCAGAGGCGCTGGGTTACTCATGACTCACTTCATTCTGATTTGCTAAAGCCCAGCTGCATGTGCAAGCACCAGTCATCCAAGAAACAGCCAATCCACAAGCACAAAGCCCCTGCCAAGGAAGAAGCCTTTTAATAGCTGCTCCAACACCTTGTCATTCAAACCCAGTATCCCTGCAGGCCCTGCCAGCCTGAGACCTGAATGACCAGGGTGGCTGCCCAGGGCTCCATGCTGGCGGGGAAGAGGTGAGGGGTGATATGAGCAGTTTCATGTGACCTTACCTAGGCCAGCAAGCTACATAGGAGGGAAAACCAGCAGCGGGGGTCAGGGGGGACAGAGGCACTTACTTGTGTCGGGTGAATGCTCTTGTGGGAGCAGCAGCAGGCTGGGTGGGTGCCGGGGGCAGGGGCTCCCCATTCCCCCTGGGACAGAGGTCCCTGTGGAAGCCCTATAGGGGAAGGTGGGGCAGGCTGTGCTGGAAGAGGCTGGGGGTGGGTTACTGAGTGGGGTGGGGACTGAAGAAAAGGACCCAGAAGCCTGATGCTGAAACTCCCCCTCAGTCTGGAGTTTCACACCCTGATGGATCAGAATAAAGTGCCTCAAAGGAGCTACAGCCCCACAGCCCAGCCTAGGGATGGCTCAGCCAGTGGGTTAGAAGCACCGGGACACAGAGAGACTCAGGAGCTGCTCAGAGACAACCACTGGCGAGAAGCAGAACAATTCCCCCAGCAGTCGATTGGTTCTGGCTCATTTGCTGGGACTTAAGGAGAACAACAAAGTCCTGAATCAAGTATCAGAGGGGTAGCCGTGTTAGTCTGAATCTGCAAAAGCGACAGAGAGTCCTGTGGCACCTTATAGACTACCTAAAGTGTAGGAGCATAAGCTTTCGTGGGCAAAGACCCACTTCGTCAGATGCATCTGACGAAGTGGGTCTTTGCCCACGAAAGCTTATGCTCCTACACTTCAGTTAGTCTATAAGGTGCCACAGGATTCCTCGTCGCTTTAACAAAGTCCTGAGTCTCCCCCCTGTGACTGGGCCCTGCTCAGCCAATCAGAACTGGGACTAGAACTGGAAGGCTGTGTCTACACTGGCGGGTTATTGCGCAAGAAGGGCCACACTGCCCACTCGCTCTTGTGCAAGAAGTTTTATTATAAAGTGTGGTAAGAAAGGGCTTCTTGCACAAGAGAGCGTCCACACTGCCATGGATGCTCTTGCACAGAAGCACAGCTCACACACACCAGCATGGATGTGTTCTTGCACAAGAACCCACCAGTGCAGATATAGCCCAAGGGACCTTCAGAGACAAAATCCAGTCCCCTGCCTCACAGCAGGATTAGACACCATCCTGATCAATGTGTCGCCAAAGAAGGGAAGTTACCAGGAGTGGGGTTTGAACCCACGCAGACAAACGTCTATTGGATCTTAAGTCCAACGCCTCAACCACTCGGCCATCCTGGTGGTGTGGAGGAGTGCAGACATGAGAAACTTTTCTCCCCAAACAGCCCAGGGACTCCCTCTCAGAGCATGTGCCCATCCCATCCCTGTACCAGGGCTTCCCACCGCGAGGGCGAGAGCTGCCCCCTCCTCACAGCAAAGAAGGAAGCAGGGAAAAGGGAAGAAAAATGAGACAAAACCCAACGTCCCCAGGGATTCCGAGGAACAAAGGCCTGGTGGGGAAAATATGCCCCCTCCCTTCACCCAATGTTTTCCCTGCCTTGCATTCGGCCAGCCCCCATGGATCAGGCCAGTGTTTCCAGCCTTTGTGTTTATACCATGGACAGACAAACCATTCACAAACTTTTGCCAGACCAGTAACATTTTATTTACATATCACTGCGCATGCGCAGACTGCACTGAGCGCCGCACCGGGCTAAAATCTACTCACCACGGGCGGGCAGATTGCCCTAATTGCCGAGCCCTGCATATCTGCATACGCATTATGCAAATAAGTGTAAATATCTGCAAACGCTGATCTGCTCACTCCCCCAACCTCGCACATGCTGGGAGCTGGGAGCAGTTTCCCTGGACCCAGGCTGGGATCAAAGCCACCTCTGCTGGGAGCAGCCCTGGGCCAGATCCGCCCCCTATAGCCCTGGGGGGCTGCTCTCTGGGGAAGGGGAGGGGGTATCTCTTACCTGCCCCCGCAAGGGGCAGGGACTGGGCTGGGGGCACTGCCCTGGGAGAGGTTCCTACATCGCACCGGCCCTGCGGGAGATTCCCCCTCCTGGAAGGTGGCACTGAGGGAGCTCTGAGGCTCCAGGGCAAAGGCCTCCAGCCCCCCAGG
Source organism: Pelodiscus sinensis (assembly GCF_052426305.1). NCBI lineage: Eukaryota > Metazoa > Chordata > Testudines > Trionychidae > Pelodiscus > Pelodiscus sinensis. The sequence continues at coordinate 24,912,421 of NC_143070.1, forward strand.
CCTGGGATTAGGAGGCCCTGGAACCAGGCCCCCTGGAGTAGCATTGTGGGTAGGGGGCTCTGACCCACAAGGGGGCTAGCCCCAGAGCCCAGGGCCTAAGCTTGCCCAGGCTCATACCAAGGGGCTTTCTGTGGTGCTGGGCGGGGGAGGGAGGCCAGGCCCAGGCCGGTGGGAGAAGGGGCAGCGCCTGCCAGGGCAGCAAGGGGAGCTGCAGGGAGCGAGACGCAGCGTTTCTGTCTGGTTTCACTCAAGGGTCCTTCTGCGGGTGAAGCGCCTGTGACACCCCTGTGCTGCTGGGTTCCTCTGCCCCTCCCATTCGGGGGACTCTTGCCCTGGCACTCATGAGAGGGCCAACATAGGCAAAGCAGCCTGCCTCAGGCACCTTCCATAGCTCAGCTGGCAGAGCAGAGGCCTGTAGCGGGTGCTTGGCAAGTGCCCTTAGGTGGCTGATTCAACTCCAGCTGAAAGGAGAGATTCTTCTCCCTCCCCCTGGCTGCAGGCCCGGCCTTAGGACCAGGCGGCTGCCTTGGGTCTGTCCCTTTGGGGCCTGCTGCTACAATTGACAAAAAGGTTTTGGGTACCAGCTGCCAATCAAATGCCTTGGGCTGCGCAGGCCTTGAGTCATGGCAAGAGCTGGAGGGGAATGGGGAACGGCTGCACTTTGGAATGGGAAGGGGGGGTCTGGAACCATAAAGTAGAACAGTTTTAGGGCTGCTTCTAAGGAGGGCACCATGGCTTAGTTGGCTAAAGCGCCTGCCTCGTAAGCAGGGGATCCTGGGTTCAACTCCCAGTGGTGCCTTGTTGCTGAGTCAATGGGTCTTTTCTTCCCACCATTCTTCAACATGTATCTGCAGTTGGTTTTACCTTCAGCTGAGCTTGGTGGTGCCCTCACAGTGGGAGTAGGATAGTAGCAAAGAGCAGGAGGTGCCCTAGGGGTTTGATTTAGTGAGGCTCATAGAGACTACAGCTACACTTGAAGTTTTCTCTGTAAAAAATATGTTAATGAGGGACTCAACTGCATGAGTCACAATCTCATTTGCATATTTTCTGCCAATGGGATTGCTGTGCAAAAACAAGCCGTGTGAACATTTTTTTGCACAAATTTCCCTTTTTCCACAAGATTCTTATGCTCCCAAAAAAGAGGTATCCTGATCTTGCAGAAAAAGGGGGTTTTGCACAAACAGAAAACTTCCATGCTGCTTGTTTTTGCACGACAACCCCAGCGCAAAACCAGTTTGTCAGAAAATATGCAAATGAGATCATGACTCATGGAAATGAAACCGTCATTAGCAGGGCTCAGCAAATAATGTAATCTACTCGCCCATGGATGTAAGTAATTACATCCCGGAAGAGCTGGAGCAGAGCGATCTGCACATGTGCAGAAAGATCTGCGTGTGCGCAGAGCACAGAACCATGCGAAACTGCGTGGCTGGCGAGCAGAGCTCCCCGCTGCTTGGCAAGCCCTGCTCATTAGCACGTCTTTTGCTGAGAAAACTCACAGTGTAGACACAACTGGAGACTCTGGTGCTGATCATGCAATAGAAGCACATTATGTTCAAACAGCTGCCATGTGAATGTACCTGAAAGTCACAAGGATCTATGATCTGTGTGAAAGGCAGGTGGCCAGTAATTAGAGCCCCAGGTATGTTGTGTGCACAAAGGAAGGTAGGAATGTGCACTGGACAGTCTGATAATTGTGTTTAGTGAAAAGTAATAGGTGTAATCGCAGTGCGCAAGAGGGTTTTTCTTGCTCAAGAAGGAGCAGTGTAGACAGCTCCTTCTGGTGCAAGAGTCTCTTCGGAAAAAAATGGTGGCTCATTAGCTATGCAAATGAGGCTCAGTAATATTCCAAACTTAGCTTCATTTGCATATTACTCATGGAAGAAGCTGTGAGTGTAGACATAGCCCAGGTGTCCCTTCTGATGGGACTGGCAGGTTCTTCTCCCGGGTCTCAGAATTTGGGTACCTTGTTGCCTTAGGAAGGGGTGTGACCAAAACACAGGCCTCACTGTGAGCAGGATTTGAACCTGCACAGAGGAACCCTATTGGATTTCTAATCCAACACCTTAACCACTCGGCCATCACAGCTCTGAAACTTAACAGCTCAGGGAAACTGGTAAATAATTCCAGTGTCCAGGCCTGACGTCACCTGACAGAATTCACACAGCAAACCATTTCAACAGTCATACAGAGGGGTCCTGGCCGCTCTGGTCTGAGGCTGCCTTGGAGGTGAGTTCTGCTTCCAGGGCTTCTCTCCTCCTTCTTGGTCTTCTCCCTTCCTTTCCCTTTCCCTCCTTCTTCCTCTTCTCGTTTCCCCTTTTCCTTCTTCTCCCTGGTCTCCTTCTTGGACCCCAGTTTATAGAGTGAAAATTGAGTCCTGCTTAACCAATTATTTTAGTTTAATGTTACTAACCAAAGATAACATACTATTATGATTTACCTAACCAATCATACTGCACCACCTTTGTTGATTTCCCCCCAGCAACATTAATGATACATCAGAGAGAAACAGTTACAATGCAGACAGCGATCACACAGACAAACAATAGGAAAGTGAGGATGATAATCATAGAATGCCAATTGCACAAACACTGATAAGCAGTTTTTTGCCAGACAAAGTGCTGTTAACTAAGTTTTCTCTACCCATCCTGAGATCTGTTTCTTACTTGGTGACAGTGGGTGTCCTTAGGATCCAAGCCCCTTCTCACAGCCTAGTGTGACCCTATTGTAATGCTATTTGGATGGAATGTGAGCCCAGGCTCTACAGTTAATTGCTGCCTCTCTGCAGAATGGTAAAGGTTAGATTTGCTGAATAGCGAGAGGCCTTCCAATGGATACATATCGTTACAAAGAACCTTTCCAAGCATGAGATACCAGAACCCACAAGCACAGTCAACACAACTGCAAAGGGACTCAAACCCTGTAGTTTTCCAACCCAAAGTCAGATGCTTTATCTTTTAGGCCACACAGTCTTGGCCTGTTTACAAATGGACTTTTTGAAGTGTGTAAGAAGGGAGCAGTCTAGCTAGGCCCCCCTCCCTTTGTTCTGCCAAAGCTGGTTGGGTGGGGTGGGGTGGGGCTGGTTATGGGGAGGCAGAGTCCTGTGCCTGTCTCAGGGCGTCCCAGGGATGCTCCTTGCAGCCCAGGAGGAGAAGGGGGCTCTGGGTGGAAGGAAAACAAGCAAAGCTGGTCCCAGTGGGCATGAGCTGAGGCTCCAGTTCAGCGTAATTGAGTCACTGCTGGCTCATGTAGGTCCCATGGTGTAAGGGGCAGCGCTCAGACTCTGAATCCTGTGAGCTGAGTTCAAATCTCAGTGGGACTTGCTGGGGCTGGGTTGGTTGCTGCAAAACCCTCCTGCTTTATGAGCTTTGGGCTCCTTATCTACAGAGTCCCCAGAGAAAGAGTTTTGTGTCCGATGCCCCCTGGAGCTCAGTCTGATGCTGTGATCTGCCTGGCTGAGATGGGCTGGGCCCTAAAACTTAACCTGCCTGGAGCTTGCTGCTTACCCTTGTGGTCTCTTGTGTGGTCCCCAGGAGCTGCCAGGCTCTGACTCTTGCCCCCCTTGTGCTAACAGGTGCCCCCCCCCAAACAATCTTTTAAATGGGTCTTTCTGGTCCCTCTCAGGGTGTTTTTCTCCTCAGCAGGAGCGCACAAGACAGAAGCTGTTGCCAGTGGCCCTGCAAGGCAAGATGAGCTTTGCCTGCCCCCCTCAGCCTGACTCGCTACTTGGCCCCATTCCTGCCTCTCTTCACAGTGGCTGCTGCTGACAGGGAAGAAGCTGGGAGGCTAGGTGCTGGCAGCAGGAGATTCTGGCTCCCTCTTTGCCCTGGGTCTGCCGGCTGCCAGCCACCTTGACCAAACCTCAAACCAGCTGGACTAGTGAGCCCATGTCACAGTGAGTCGCTAGTGACCCTGTCAGAGAAGAGCCATTGGCAGCTTCAGAGACGTCCCTGCAGCTGCCGGAGGTGCCTTTCTTGAAAGGGCCACTGGTGAACTGCACTTTTGTAGGCCAGCTAGCTCAGTTGGTTAGAGCATGGTGCTAATAATGCCAAGGTCATGGGTTCAAGCCCCATGCTGGCCACAGTGGTGTTCGGTTTGGTGACTTCCCTTCCTTTAGCTGCCTGCTATGGACAGGGAAGCAGAAACAAGCAAAAGGCTGATAGCTTTTCAGGAAGCAGGGCAGAGATCTGGTAGGGGGAGGCTCCACCCTGCACAGCTCCAGTGGCTAAAAGGGCCTTGGCCTGGCTTCCTGTCCCCAAAAGCAGGGGAACTGATGCCCAAATTCCTGCTGCTGCAGTGGCTACCTCAAGGCACCAGGTGGGGGGCAGGCTCTGGAGCCCAAGCCACATGGGGAGACTCAATATGACCAGGAGGCCTGGAGCGTGTGCGCCCTGCACAGAGGCTGCTGCTGGGGGCCTGCTTCAGTGGCCCAGCAGCTCATGTTCCCCTGAACCAGCTTCTCCCCCTGGAGCCACCCCCCAGCGCTGCTGAGGCCCCTGACATGAAGCAGTGGGACCATCAGAGGAAGGTGCCAGCCTTAGCCCTTCCTTCCAGCCTCCACCCCCTCCCAGGGTCTTTCCCCAGCCCCTCCCCGGTTCTACATTCCCCACATAAAAACCAGAGAGTTTGTTCTTTCAAGGGAAAAGTCCTGATTGTGTTACCAGCGGGGGGGGGGGGGGGGGGGAGTGGGAAAGGGTGTGTGTTTGGGGGGAGACACAGAGGGCAAAAAATGAGGAGTAAAGTTAGTTGGAACCAAGGGGCTGGGTTTGAACTACTGCAGAAAAAAGGACTCTGCCCCTGAAGCTGCCCTGTCCTCTCCAGAGCCCTTAGGTTGGCACTGGGGAGGCCTGAGTCCAGACAGTGCCCAGCCAAGGGGGAGGGAAGGGCTGGGGGATGTTCTGAAAGGCTGCTGGCACCATTAGACCCTTTTTTTAGCAGTGAGGGAGAGGTGAGAAAGGGGCCCTGAGTTAACCTCTTGCGTCACAGCTGCTGTAACATGTGGCAAGAAAGTTGACTAAGGCCATGAAAGTTGACTATGGAGTTGTTTGGTAAAAGTTGCCAGGGGATTCCCTGAATGGGAATTAAACCAGGCCACAGCAATGAAAGTGCTGGATCCTAACCACTACACCATCAGAGACACATAAAGCCTGTCTCCTTGCTCACCTACACTAGCCTTTCAGAGGCCATTTAATGTCCACTTCAGGATGCGGGGAGGGTCCATTCTCCCTTGCCCAGAGGGGACAAGAACAGCCAAATAGAACATCAAAGCAGCAAGACTGGGCCATGCCAGTTTGCCAGACCAAATAACTAGCCCCCCCGCTCTGGAGTCTCTGCCTCTCATGGGCCTTCTCATCCTCAGGCTCCTCTTTGTCTCCAGAAAGACCCTGTTCTGCTCCAGCCACCTCCCTCCGGCTGTCACTTCTAGAGCAAAATGCATCCCTTCATTCTGACTTTGCACACCTGGGATTTTAGCACTCAGAGCTGCACCTGACACCAGCATTGGCTAGTGAGGGGTCTGAACAGCTTCTGCAGAGAGAGTGAAAGAGAGAGACAGCCACTGTGGAGCATCCTTGCCAACTGTCTCAGAAAGCAGAGGAATGTAAATTCTTTGTCAGGTGGGACAGTGCCAGAGACAGAAATTCACCTTCTAACTGTCCCTTCTTCAACTTTAGCTCCTGATTAATCCCCTTTGAAGAAGCCAGATACACAGGAAGGGCTGATCACACCCCTCTGAAAATCAGCTTTCCATGGGTATCTGTAGCTGGCTCCAAGTCATGGGACTTGACATCTCGTCTCCCTCCCGAAACCAGGGAAGTGTCTCCCACCACTGCAGCCTGCTGAGGCTCTATGGCCGTGTCTGTACAGCAGGGACAGCAACACTCACAGCCCCACAGGAGGGCCCCTGCCCTAGCAATGTGGCCCCCCTGAGCAGCCTCTGATGTTCCCTGCTTGAGTCCCAGAACCAGCCCTGAGTGACGGGAGCAGAGGGGGAGCAGCTCACACATGCCAAGGGGCTGGCCAGGGGCAGGACATGAGCCTGCAAGGCAGCAGTGACATCACAAGAAACTTTTGCAGCACCTCAGCTCATTGGCTGGGAAGCAGTGACCTCACAGAGGGGCCATGGCAACAGCCAGGTGGGACAGGAGGCAGGGCTGGGGCATCTCAGAGACCCCCCTGGCCTGGCTGCCTGGAATCTCCTTTGTGAGGTTTCCCCTTGAGGGCAGGAGGGATTGAGGGTCCCAGCTGGGAGTGTCTCTGTGGAGATTTCCCCTGTGGGGCAGGCAGGGTTGCAGGAGAGGCTGGCACTGAACCTCTGGGAGAGGTAAGAGAAAGGGCTGCAAACACCCAATGAGGATGGGATTCAAACCCATGCGTGCAGAGCACAATGGATTAGCAGTCCATCGCCTTAACCACTCGGCCACCTCATCTGAGCGGTTACAACTTGCTTTAAATCACCTGAAGTCAGCACTTCAGGGAACCTTTCTGCCACTTGCTGACTGGCCAAGGACACCCAGGGCGGGAAGGTTTTGCCTTTTCACAATGTTCCCTGGGCTGTTGTACAAAGCTCTGTGCTGGTAACAAACCCAAACACCCCCTGGCTACATCTACCCTGCAGACTTCTTGCTCAAGAACTGTTTTGTGCAAAAGGTCTTGCCCAAAAGTGTGTCCACACTCCCATGTGCTGTTGCACAAGAGAAGTGCTTTTCTGTAAAAGCGCCCATGGCAGTGTGGACGCTCTCCTGTGCAGGAAAGCTCTGACGGGCATTTTAGATATTCGGCTTTCTTGAGCAAGAAACCCCTGTTGCCCGTCCACACTGCCTCCTTGTGGGCGAGTTCTTGCGCAAGAGGGCTTATTCCTCGTGGGGAGAGCAATAACTTCTGTGCAAGAAGCCCTGTTGTCTGATGCTGCACTATAAATTTACTTACACAAGAACGTCCCTGCACTGTAGACGCTCTGCAAGTTTTTACACAAGAGCAGTTGCTCTAGCACAAAAAGCCTGCAGTGCAGACGTAGCCCTGCAGTGTAGACACAGCCTGAGAGAGACAAGGAAAGGAAGTGGCCAGAGCCTCCCCCCAGCAGGCTGGCCCTCAACAGGACGGGCACGTCTACACAGCACCCTCACCTCGAAGTGAGCTGTGCAGTGTGAGCGGCTGCCCGGGACCCCAGGGGAAGGTCTGTGGGGAGTTTCCAAGGCAACAACAGCTACGAAGTTTCATAATCTACACTCATGTGACTGTGATTTATTCCTCCACTGGCAAGTGTCTCTGAAGGGATGAGAAATGCAGGGCCCAGGTGCAGGGAGCCGGGTCACGTTCTCCTGCCTGAGTCTCAGTCCTGGCTGAGGCCTGGCGACAGAGAGAAGAGGCCAATGCAAACAGCCACATGGCAGTGAGGGAGTCAGTACGTGGGTGTGTTGAGCACGGAGCTGGGGGCAGAGTTCAGCTCTAACTCACTAGGGGTGTGTCCCATAGTTCAAAATAATCAATGCGCCTATTTTGAAATAGCTTATTTTGTAATTTGGGGCTGGCTACAGAGCACTTTGAAATAAATCCCCATGCAGGGACGTCGGAATAGCGAGCCTGTTATAGCTTGAAATAAGGGGCTTGCTCTTAAGACGCGTCAGTGTGATACGAGCACCACGTCCTCTAAACCTCCGAGCTAGCCGGCCCACAGGTGTGAGTCTCACAAGTAGCACTCGCAGGAATGAGGTGGGTGAGGCAGCAAAGCCTTTTGCAGGCAGGGGAATTAGCTCAAGTGGTAGAGTGCTTGCTTAGTATGCTAGAGGCAGTGGGATCGATGCCCACATTCTCCAATTACAGCTCTATCCTTTAATTTCAGTGGCCCCCTTCCTCTTCCTACCTCCTCTTCCAAAAGAGACAGACCCCCCGCAGCAATTGCCATGCTGCAAAGCAAAGAGTGGAGATATCAAACTCATCAGGTTCTGTGGTGCAATGGAAAGCACATTGGACTTCTAAGCTGTAGTGGTTAATGTGAGCCCAGCTAGACATTCAAAGATTGTGGGTTCAAGTCCCACCAGAGTCACTTTAGCTGCTTCCTAATTTCCAGGATGCAGCTTTTACAGACCAGTCAATCCTTAGGCTGACACTGGGGTGGGCTGGCATCCAGGCAATTCCCAGTAAGGGTGGAGGGAAGGGCTGGTCCTTGGGGTTAGGGTTGGGGGTTGTTCTGAATGGACCATTTTGTCCCTCCCTGTCTCCTACTAGTGCTGAGCAGCACTCAGGCTGTGACACCGCTGCCAAACATCCTGGACAGTTAATAATGAGCCAGATGGGTTTGTTGGTAGCTCAGTGTGCAGAGCCTTAGATGAAACATTTAAAGGTCCCTGGTTCAATCCCAGGCTTTGGCATGTCTCTCGGTGCAGCAGGGCCCTCTCTGCTCCCCTTGTCATGCTCGTGCCCTGTGACATCCCCTCATCCACCCTCACAGCAGCCCACCTTTGCTTCTAAACCTCCCTCAGAGTGGCTGCTTCTGCTTCCTTGGCTAAAGTCCCTCCCCCGGGCGTGTGGCTGGCAGGGATTGCTAGAGGGATCCATTTACATGTAGCTTCACTGAAACCCCCCTCATTGGCCTGCGCCCAGGTCAGTCCCTGTGTGTTAAAGGGCCTCAGGGAGCACAGAGCAGAGGGATCCCCTCGACACACACACACAGTCCCAGCCCCAAGCCTCCCCCATATCCCAGATCCTGTGCCCTGACTTCTCTACCCTCCCACATCCTCACCCCTGCCCTGAGCCCCCCCCCCACTCTCACACACTCCCCAAATCCCTGCCTTGAGCCTCCCACACTCCACATTTTAATTTCTTACAGGTACTGTCCTATCACAACCCCTCCCCCAACTTCCTGCCTTGAGCCGCCCCCTCCCTCCTGCCCAGCCCAAGGGGTGGTGCCCAATAGAACAGGCCCTGTAAGAAATGTGTCACTTTCACCCCTGGGAGCAGCTCAGCCAGGCAAAGGGGCTGCCTGGGGCAGGACATTAGCCCTGGAGGGCAGGGGTGGGTGTGGCAGTGACATCACAAGGGCCTTTTGCAGCCCCTCAGCTTATTGGCTAAAGGAGGTTGGGAGGTGATGACCTCACAGAGAGTCCATGACAGTGGCCAGGTGGGACAGGCTGCAGGGCAGGGGCCATCTCAGAGTCTCCCCCATGGCTTTGCTGCAGGGAGTCTCCTTGAGAGTTGCCCTTGAGGCCTTTTTGGAGCCTTCTCCTTTCCCACGACTAACTGACCTAGAAGGCCGACGTCTCTGGGGAGAAGGGAAGAGCCTCCAAGAAGACCATTGTACATGTAGCAGGGGAATTAGCTCAAGTGGTAGAGCGCTCGCTTCGCATGTGAGAGGTAGTGGGATCAATACCCACTTTCTCCAAGGAGGGGAAAAACTCCAATTTTTCTTTTTACCAGCAGAGCCAGCCAGGGGCTAAGTGGCTCCAGTAGCCCCTCCCCCCCCGGCCCCGGTCCCCACTTCCTACTTGCTCTCCCCAAAAGCCAGCCACGTTGGGGCAGAGAGCTGCTGGACACCAGCCCTCCTGGGCCGGACAGTGGCAAAAGCACTGGAGACAGGTTGCAGGTGGGGCAGAATTAGCTCCATTGAAAAGTGCTGCCTTTGCGCATGAGAGGTAGCAGGATTCACTCCCATCTTCTCACACTTACTCGTTGGTGCTGAGGGGCCAGCCCCTTTCCTGCAGCCCCAAAATGCGCTTTGTGCAGGGGCCGCTGGTCTTTCTGCCAAGGTGCGTGGCTGGGAGCCAGGACTCAGGACCCTTCCTAAAATATACAAATCCCCGCCCCCCACGACCCTCTGTTCCACTCACACTGTCTGGCTGCTGCCCACATGGAGCTCAGGGGACAGGTGGGTGACTTGCCTTGCAGCTGTGACAGCATCAGACCCCTGCCACCCGCCTGCTCAGTGTGGAGACCAAGCCCAAGGGTGGCACCTGGGATGTGAGTTACACAAAAGCCTCTTGTCTCTTGCTCCTTGTCCAGTTCCCAACATTGGCTCCAGATGACAATTTTTGTGGGGGTGTAGCTCAGTGGTAGAGTGGTTGACTGCAGATCAAGTGGTCCTTGGTTCAAATCCAAGTGCCCCCTTGGAAAATTTCCTTCTAGTGGAAATATTTTCCTTTCCAGTTCCATCACACTCTGGCTTTACATTGCTTGAGGTTCTTGACATTAATAAGAACCCTTAATGCAGAGCTACTCAAGTTTGGAAGCCCTGGTGGCCACAATGAATGGCATTTCACCAGGATGGACAGGGCAGGTGTCCTGAGCTGGTGTATTCTAGAAGCTGGGAATGGGTGACGGGAGGGATCACTTAACAAATGTCTGTCCTGAGGATTCCCACTGGGCAATGGAATTGGCTGCTGTTGTGAGACAGGATCCTGGGCTAGTTGGGCAACTGGCATGGCCCAGTCTGGCTGCTTTGATGTTCTGTTTGGTTTCTGTTCTTGTCCCCTCTGGGCAATGGAAAATGGAGCCATGTCCTGAAGGGGACAGAAAGTGGCCTGTGAAAGGCTAGTGTAGGTAAGGAAAAAACCTTGTTCATGTGTCCCTGATGGTCTAGTGGTTAGGATTCAGCACTCTCACTGCTGAGGCCTGGGTTCAATTCCCAGTCAGGGAAGCCAGCCTCAGTTTTCACCTGACATCTGCCAAGTCGTTCATCTGACCTCATTGTAACAGCAGCTGTGACCCAAGAGGTTCACTCAGGGCCCCTTTCCCACCTCTCCCTCACTGCCAAGACAGCACCTGCCAGTTTCACAAGCCCTTCAGAAGGGGTGGAGCTGGGTGACTCAAACTGCCCCTCCCCTCTCCTGCATGGGCAGTGCTACAGAAAGCTCTGTGGCACACACAGCACTAGCCCAGCGCAGTGTCAGGTAGGCACAAGATCCATTGGTTCAGTTTGGTTGTTGAAGGGGACAACCCAGAACTGGCTCCAGCCCCCACTCAGTAACCTGGGGAAATGACCCAACAGGCCTGGGCCCCTTGGAGAGGCAATGATTCCCCACTGGCCAGGGCAGAGCCTCCCTCTGACACAGTCATGGAGCCTTCTCCCCCTTCACTCAGCTCTCACTGCTCGGTGCTGCCAGGGAGGGGCCTCACTGCGAGAGCGGCCTGGGCAGGTTCCTGCCACAGAGACAAGTCCCAGAGCAGGATGGGGAATAAGCCCTCTTGCGCAAGAACTTGTCCACAAGGAGTCAGTGTGGATGGGCAACAGGGGTTTCTTGCTCAAGAAAGCTGTATATCTAAAATGCCCTTCAGAGCTTTCCTGAGCAGGAAAGCGTCCACACTGCCATGGGTGCTCTTTCAGAAAAGCACTTCTCTTGTGCAACAGCACATGGCAGTGTGGACACACTTTTGGGCAAGACATTTTGCACAAAACAGTTCTTGAGCAAGAAGTCTGCAGGGTAGATGTAGCCAGGGGGTGTTTGGGTTTGTGTCTGCAGGGTAGATGTAGCCAGGGGGTGTTTGGGTTTGTTACCAGCACTGAGCTTTGTACAACAGCCCAGGGAACACTGTGAAAAGCCAAAACCTTCCCGCCCTGGGTGTCCCTGGCCAGTCAGCAAGTGGCACAAAGGTTCCCTGAAGTGCTGACTTCAGGTGATTTGAAACAAGCCCCACCAGGTCAGGTGAGGTGGCTGAGTGGTTAAGGTGATGGACTGCTAATCCATTGTGTTCTCCACGCATGGGTTCGAATCCCATTCTCATTGGGTGTTAATAGCCTTCTCTCTTGCCTCTACCAGAGGCAGCCCTCCCCCTCTACCCCCCACTGCAGCCAAGGGAAATCTCCACAGAGACACTCCCAGATGGGACCCTCAATCCCTTCTGCCCTCAAGGGGAAACCTCACAAAGGAGATTCCAGGCAGCCAGGACTTGGGGGTCTCTGAGATTGCCCCTGTCCCACCTGGCTGTTGCCAGGCATCCTCTATGAGGTCACTGCCTCCCAGCCAATGAGCTGAGGTGCTGCAAAAGTTCCTTGTGATGTCACTGCTGCCTTGCAGGGTCATGTCCTGCCCCTTAGCATGTGTGAGCTGCTCTCCCTGTCCCTGTCACTCAGGGCTGGTTCTGGGGCTCAAGCAGGGAACATCAGAGGCTGCTCAGGGGGCCACATTGCTAGGAATAAGGGATCTTTCGGAAAAGGTTTTATTTTCCAGAAGATCCCCGTCTAGACTGGCGCTTTTTGCTGGCAAAGCCCCGAGCTGGAAAAAAGCAGCAGCCATGTTTATGCAAATGAAGCGGGGGAGATTTAAATCCCCGCTTCATTTGCAATTGCGCTGTGTCTAATCTGCATCCCTTTTCCGCAAAAGGCCCTTCAGCAGCAGCACACGGCTGCCATCCAGCAGGCCCTTCCGGGGGCTTGTGCTTCTGAGAGGCCCTGAGGGAGAGTTCCAGACAAGGACACCTGTGAGACTCTCCCATGGGTGCCCCCACAAGGGCCTTCTGTATTTCCCCTCTGTGCCTCCCCCACCACCCACACACACCCTTCCCCTGCCCGCCCTTCCCACTTTCTGGGCCCGCCTCCCCTGCTGAAGACACGTGAGGAGACACGTGAGAAGTGGTTTTTTTTTTTTGGACCTGCCCCGACCGCAGCCCTAGAGACTCTGGAACAAAGAAGACACATGAGAAGAACCCAACTTTCTTCCTTTTGCTGTGACATGGATGGATCTAGCTCAGGTTTCACTCAAGGGGTCCGTCTGCATGTGAAGTACCTGTGACAGCCCCTGTGCTTCTCTGCCCCCCCATCAGCAATGCCACCTACTTGGGGGAGCACGTGCCCCGAGACTTGTAGAAATGACAACCTAGACAAGCCAGCATCAATCAGGCACCCTTCGATAGCTCAGCTGGCAGAGTGGAGGACTGTAGTGTGTGTTTGACGAGTGATCCTTAGGTCGCTGGTTCAACTCTGGCTCGAAGGAGCAATTGTTTTCCCTCCGGCCTGGCCTTAGCAGAAGGTAACCAAGGTGGTTGCCTTGGGTCCGTGTCTTCAGAGCCCTCCGCTGCAATTGACAGAAAGATTGTGGGGAGGAGCTGCCAATCACATTTCTTGGGCTGCGCAGGTTATATCCACAAACACAAAAGTTCTTTCGGAACAATGGCCGTTATTCCAAAATAACAATGCAAGAGTCTACACAGCAATTCCGTTATTTTGAAATAATTCTGAAGTAACAGGTGGCTTATTCCGACTTCTGCAAACCTCATTCTATGAAGAATAACGCGTAATCCAAATTAGCTATTTCAAAATAATGTGTCTGTAGCTGCGCCACTGCTGCTAATTTGAACTAGCCCCTCCCCGGGGCCATTCTAAGTTATTCTTCCTGGGGCTCTAAATCGAGATAGCTCGTCTACACTGGGGAGCCTGCCTCAGACTATTCTGAGGTTTCCCTGCAGTGTAGACGTGCTAGTTCGAAATAAGCTATTTTGGAATCACTATTCCAGACCAGCTTATTCCAAAATAAATGTGCCATGTAGTCGTAGCCAGAGGGATGAAGCAGCAGGAGGGAAGCCCGGTGTCCAGAGGCCAGTCTGAAAGCTCAGTATTCCATATGGCTACACACAGTCACCTGTCTTGGTCCCATGGTGTAAGGGGCAGGACTTTGAATCTTGCAATCTGAGTTCAAATCTTAGTAGGACCTCCTGGGTTGGGGCTTATTGTTGTGAGGTTTTTCACACTGCCTGGCTATGCTGCAGGCTTCTTGCACAAGAATGGCAGTTCTTGTGCAAAAACTAGCACAGTGTCTATCCTGCATGTGCATTCTTGTGCAAGAAAATGTACAGTAAACCATTGGAAAAGAGGGCTTCTTGTGCAAGAGTTATTCCTCTCCCCATAACGAATAAGCCCTCTTGCACAAGAAGGCAGTGTGCACAGGCAAGAGGGATTTCTTGCGCCAGAAACCCCTAAGGCTCAAATGGCCATTAGTGCTTTCTTGCACAAGAGGGCATCTATGCTGCTGTAGATGCTCCTTAGGAGGAGATAAACCACCTCATAGAGCTGGAAGGGACTTTGAGAGGTCAGATAGCCCAGCCCCCTACCCTCATAGCAAGCACAGGAACCCTCCCTGACAGATTTGCCCCAGATCTCTAAATGGCCCCCTCAAGGATTGAATTCAGAATCCTGGGTTTAGCAAGTTAATACTCAAACCACTCAGCTCTCCCTCCCTGTTGTGCCAAAGCACATGGATGTGTGGATGTGCTCTTGCACAAGAACTCTTGCACAAAACAGTTCTCGGGCAAGAAGCCTGCAGTGTAGATGGAGCCTAAAGTTTTTCATATTTTTTGTTTTAAAAATATTTCAAAGAGTTGTTCAATGTGCCCCAAGCCTGGAATTGTGCTGCAGCCACCTCCCTCGCTACGGTCTCTGGCTCCATGTGCACTGGCCTTCTGTCTGGGTGCTGGCAGGGGAGTGAGAGGTGGCAGGTACTGATGGGTAACAGGTGCCAAGGTGCATACAGAGAAGCCAGCGCCTGCATCTGACCTCACTGTGCAGAGCTCAGCTTTTAACAAACACTCTCCTCCTGTCTGCGCCTAACACCAGTGTCACCGTCTGCTCCTGAGGGGTTCTGTCTGGGGGAAAATGGCAATTCCAGGGGACCCTCACAGCTAACATGGTAAAGAGGAAGACAAAGAGACTCCACTAGGAAACATCACCAGTGTCATCCCAGATGGGACTTGAACCCACAATCCCTGGCTTCGGAAGCCAATGCCTTGTCCATTAGGCCACTGGGGCACGTGAGTGATGTTACAGAAACCGAAATTCCCTTTCTTTCTGGCTGGCCAGGGATACCCAGGGCTGGAAGGTTTTGGCTTTTCACAATGTTCCCTGGGCTGTTGTACAATGCTCAGTGCTGGTAACAAACCCAAACACCCCCTGGCTACATCTACCCTGCAGGCTTTTTGCGCAAGAACTGTTAGGTGCAACAGCGCATCCACACTGCCATGTGCTTTTGTGCAAGAACATCCATGGCAGTGTAAACGCTCTCTCATGCAAGAAACTCCTGTTGTCCATCCATATTGCCTTCTTGTGCAAGAGCTCTTGCACAAAAGGGCTTATTCCTCATGGGGAGAGGAATAACACTTGTGCAAGAAGCCCTCTTTTCCTACATTTTGCCATAAATTTACTTGCACAAGAATGCGCGTGCATTATAGATGCTCCTCAAGTTTTGCGTAAGAAGCCTGCAGTGTAGACGTAGTCCCTGGGTGCCCAGAGACAGGCTGGCAAGTCACAGTCTGGCTCGGAGCACTTTCTGCAATGGGAAGATGTCCATGGAGCAGGTGTATGACAGCAGCACACGGCTCTGGTGGGCTGGGGAGGGAGGCCCAGCATCCGGAGGAGCGTTTCCTAGAGAAGCGTTTACTGACAGTGTCTGTCTCTGGTCTGATTTTACCGTGTGGTGAGACACTGGCACCCACAGCAGCATGGACGGGGTGGCTGGAGGGAGCGGCTGGTGGGTGGCTGGTAGGAGCAGTGGCAAGTGGCCAACGGAGTGGGTGAGATGCTTCCTATCCCCAACCCACCCCCAAGAGTGGGAGGTGAGCTCTGAAAACCACCTGTGAGCTCTTATCTGCCCTGAGCAAGGGAAGCAACTGTGAGTGGGGTACGGAGAAAGTTTGGGCATGTGAGTGGGACACTTATATGGCTGGATTTACATTGCTGGCAAAGGACATTGCCCAATCCCCTTGAGTGGGGACTTACTTGTGGGTTGGTTCTGAACCCTCCTTGTGCCCAGGCCTGACATAACCTGCCCCACAGAATTCACACAGCAAACGGGGCTCTCAGAGCACAGGGGGAGTTTGGGGGCTCATTGCTGGGCCGTGGGGTGAAGCATCAAACCAGCCCCCTCCTGTGGGGCCTGTGAGTGCTGCTGAAACTGGGCCCCGAGCCTGGACAACAGCAAACAAAAGGTCTGGGGGCCACACAGAGACCCCACTGGGCTGAGCAGGAAGTGGCTGGGACTTTGCTTTGTCTTTGCCTGTGGGCTTGTCTGTCTGCAGCCTGGAGACATCCTGGCTCCTCAGACGATTGGTCTGGATGGAGCGTTACAGACGTCAGAAGAATGGAATTGCTGTGTAGACGCTCCCATTGTTATTGCAGAATAATGGCCGTTATGCCCAAGGAACGCTGCTGTGTAGATGCAGCCTCAGAGAAATGCTGAGCAAGTGCACCTGCAATGTCAGGGGAGACAGGAAAATGAGGTCACTTCTCTAGCTATCAAAAAGAGGGCATGTCAAGAGTGGGGGTACGTCTAGACTACAGGGTTTTGTCAACGGAAGTTTTGTCGACAGATACTGTCGACAAAACTTCTGCCGACATAGAGCGTCTAGACACTTTCAGTTCTGTCGACAAAGCAAGCTGATCCTGACACCCGTATTGATAGATTCAAGTGCAGTTTTTGTACATGTGTGAGTTGCTTAGGGAGGCCGAGGGGGGCCCTCTCTTTCCCCACCTAACAGCCGCTCTACAGCACAGCTGGGTTTATCCCCACTCATCCTTGTGGGGTGTTTTGCAGGGAGCTGACAAGAAGCGGAAGAGGGAAACCGCTGGCCGGCAGAACTGAGGCTTGGGATTCTCCTGTGCCAGGGAGTCTGTGTCAGTGCCCTTGGGGATCTTGAGCTGGGTGGCTCCTGGGCTTGTTGGCTCCACTCCAGGGGTGTCTCCTCTGCAGGGCGGTGCTTGTTCCCGGGGCTAACGCTTATCCCTGGGACACACTTTGTGCAGGGACCATTGGTTGTTGCTGGTCTTTGTGCCACATTATGTGTCTGGGACGTGGGAGTGAGACAGACACGTATAAACACACACACACCCCGGTTCTGCGTCCCCAGCTCCCGGCCCTCCTCTGTCATCCCCACACACTGCCCTGAGCCTCCCAGCCTGCGCCCCCACATGTAGCTTTCTTACAGATGCTGTTTTACCGCAAACCTCTCACCCCCAGCTTTGGCCCCCCCAGGGGTAGGTTGTGCTGCCCCACCCCCAAAGGAGCCTCGCGTGGCCTTGGGCAGACACACCACTGGGGGATTGGCCCTGGTTGTCAGGCAGCTTGTGATGCTGGCCACAGAGCACGCACCATGGGACCTGCAGGGAGGCTGCTCTCAGGGCACCTGGGACTCTAGGCTGGTGGCCGACACTCTGTGCTCCTGGCTTCCCTGCAGCTCTGTTCTCTTTGGAGACGGGCCCCTCGCTATTGCTGTGCGCACTCTTCAGTAAAGAGCTTGTGACTGGACTTTGCTGGTGTTGCCTGTTTCTTTGCGGTCAGACAATGAACCGAGCCGTCTGGGCTAGAGTCCCTGACAGAGGCAACGATTCCCCACTGGCCAGGGCAGAGTCTCCCTCTCACACAGTCATGGAGCCTTCTCCCCCTGGTCCTGCCTCCCTCCCCTTCTCTGAGCTCTTAGGGTATGTCTACATGACAGAGTTTTCCCGTCTTCTGCAAGAAAATGGAAAGAACAGAGGGGTTTCTCTGGCATTGGTGATCCTCATTCTACAAGGAAGAAGTCTTTTTGCGGAAGAGCTCTTTTTGAAAAACGCATGTGTGGTTGGAGAAGAAAGTTCTTTCAGAAGAAGAGGAAAGGGGGAAAAGCACAGGTGCCCTGGTGGCCATTCCGTCCATAGCAATCCCAGCTTACATGCGAGAGAGCGTCCATTCAGTCTGGACTCTCTCTTTCGGAAAAGCAGATCACTTTTTTAATGCACTTTTGCAGCGTGGATGCTCTCTTCTGGAAGAAGTTTTTTTTTTTTGAAGATCCCTTCCGAAAAAAGCTTCTTCCGAAAGAAGCCTGCAGTCCAGACGTAGCCTCTGGGTACACCTGCAAAGCACGTTTATTTCAAAAACCGCTATTTTGAAAAAAATTTAAATAGCTTGTTTCAAAACAGCATATCCACAGTAGGGGGAAGCCTCAAAATTAGTCCAAGGAAGGTTCCCCTAAGGTGGATGCGCTACCTTGATTTAGAGCCCCAGGAAGCACCAGGGAGTAATTACTTTGAAAGGCCCTGGGCAGGAGCTATTTCAAAATAGCAGCAGTGGAGCATCCACACTCCGGGTGTTTTGAAATAGCTATTTTGGAAGAGGCGTTATTCTTCTTGCAATGAGGTTTACAGATTTGGAACTAAGCCGTGACTGGCTTTTGAGGGGAGCAAGTAGGAAAAGGGAGGGGCCACTGGAGTCACTTGGCCCTCTGGGTGGCTCTGTCTGGGAAAAGAAAAACAGGGACCCCCCCATCAATGGAGAATGCAGCTATTGATCCAACTGCTTCTCACATGTTAAGCAAGTGCTCTACCACTCAAACTAATTCTTCCACTTGCTTAGGGCTAAGTCTTTTGGTGACTCTTCCCTTCTCCACAGGGACGTCTGTCTTCTAGGTTAGTTAGTCCTGGGAAAGGAGAAGGCTCCAATGAGGCTCCTCCTCACACTCGTGCTTGTGACCCTCATTCTCTCTCTGGCCTCAGGAGCAGATCTCAAGGAGACTCCCTGCAGCAAAGCCATGGTGGGGCTCTGAGATGGCCCCTGCCCTGAAGCCTGTCCCACCTGGCCATTGTCATGGACTCTCTGTGAGGTCATCACCTCCTAACCTCCTTTAGCCAATAAGCTGAGGGGCTGCAAAAGGCCCTTGTGATGTCACTGCCACACCCACCCCTGCCCTCCAGGGCTAATGTCCTGCCCCAGGCAGCCCCTTTGCATGGCTGAGCTGCTCCCAGGGGTGAAAGTGACACATTTCTCACAGGGCCTGTTCTATTGGGCACCACCCCGTGGGCATAGGGAGGCTCAAGGCAGGAAGTGGTGGGAGGGGTTGTGATAGGACAGTACCTGTTAGAAATTACAGAGGATAGTGGGAGGCTCAGGGAAGGGATTTGGGGGGCATATGAGTGAGGTAGGGCTCAGAATACAGAAGTCAGGATTCAGGATCAATGGGACTAGAATTCCAGCTCCCTCTGCTCTGGGCTCCCTGAGGCCTGTTATCAAACAAGGGATTTCTCTGCAGTGCACTGTGGAGAGAAACCCCTGAGCCAGTGACATGGACTGATCTGGTTCCAAGCAACCAAGGGGGGGTGTGTGTGTTCAGTAAATCTACATGTGACTAGATCCATCTAGCAGCCACAGGGCCTTTAGCCAAGGCAGCGGTGACTCTGAGGAAGGGTTGGGGGCTAATCAGAGGAACATGAGTGTCCAAGGCTGCGCAGAAATGGACGAGGGGACGTCACAGACACTAACACATCAAGAGGTAGAGAGAGGCCCTGCTGCACTTCCAGACATGCCACAGCCTGGATAGAACCAGGGATTTTCAGCTGTTTAATCTAAGACGCTTGCTACTGAGCTACTGCTAACAGGCCAGGGGAGGAAGGCCAGGACAAGACCCTTTTAGCCACTGGGTCTGTGCCAGCTGGAGCCTCCTCCTACCAGATCTCTGGCCTGAGTCCTGCAAAGCCTCCAACAGCTGCCTGGTCTGACTCATCTGCTTCCCCAGCCTGGCACCCAGGGGCATTCTCAGCTGATGTCACCCCCCTCTGTCACGTGGGAGTTGGGCTCATCCCAGGCACAGGTCTGGCAGAAGGAGCTCTGCTTACCTGGGCACCACGGGGAGGTGCAATAAGAGGAGAGCCAGTGTTTCTGCCTGGCTTTGAACCAGGGACCTTTTGTGTGTTAAACAAATGTGCTAACCACTACACCACAGAAACACCTGTGAAGGGCTTAGGTTCTGCTGGACTTAAACTTGGACAAATGTTCTGCTACTAACTCTTGGCCAATGCTTTGGGGAAAAGGCCGAGCAAGAGCAGGGAATAAGACACCCCCTCCCCCCGCTACTTCTCTAGACCTTTGCTCCCAACACTGGGAAGGTGTCAGGGGCTTTGTGATGCAGGAGGGGTGACCCACGTCACATCCCCAGCGTTGCCCCCTGCAGGGATGGACCTTTGGGGACAGGCCCAGATTCCCCGACCTCTCACACTCCAGAGTAGAGCAGCCCCCAGGAGTAGGGCTGAGCCATGCAGTGGTGGCAGGAGCCAAGAGTTTACCTGAGACCTTAGGAACCCAGCACACGGCACCACCCCAGGCATCTCTCTGATAGGGGCAGAAGGGGAGGGTGTCTCAGGACTTGGGTAGCTTGTTGCCCTAGGAAGGGGTGTGACCAAAACACATACCCTCGCTGTGAACCTGCACAGGGAAACCCCATTGAATTTCTATTCCAACACCTCAACCACTCGGCCATCACAGCTCTGAGAAGTTTGTTTCCTGTACATAAATGTGGAGAAAAATTCTGTTACTAACACCTTGGCCAACTCCGATTGCTGTGGGGTTAAGAAATTCTCTCTTGTTAATTCTGTGCCCTCAGGAAGGGACCAAATCAAAGGAGGCCAGGCCCCCACCTGGGGACTCCAACCTAAACCCTGAGACCAAGGGGGTTGACAATCCAGGTGATCAATGTTTGCTGCACTTGTCCCTCCCCTCAACCCTGCCCAACCTCAAGGCCAACTCTACAGTCCCAGCGGCTGGGGGAGATGTGCATGTTAGAGCCTCTGCCCACTGAGCTGTAGCCTTCTGTGCCCAGACACCGCCAGGATGGGAAAGCTGGAGGGAAATGGGGACTGGTCGCTCTTTGGGAGTCAAAGGTGTTGTCTGGGACCATAGAGTAGAACAGTTTTACAGCCCACTGGTGAGGCGGGTACCATGGCTTAGCGAGCCCGTTATGGTTTGACACAAGGGGCCCACGGGTGTCAGTCTCACAAGTGGCCCTTTAAGAAAGGAGCCTTGGGCAGCTGCAGGGACGTTGTGGGCTCTGGAACGAGGGGGGTGAAACAGGGGAGATGCTTACCAGGAGGGGAATTAGCTCAAGTGGTAGAGCACTCGCTTAGCATGCGAGAGGCAGTGGGACCAATGCCCACATTCTCCAACTACAGATCAGTCCTTATTTTCACTGTCAGTGGCTCCTCCCTCTTCCTACCAGCTCCTGTGAAAAAGACAGACCTGGCTCCCCTTTCTTCTCCTGCAGCAATTGCCATGCTGCAAAGACGAGAGGAGAGAGAGCAAATCGAGCAACCCATCATGCTCTGTGGTGCAATAGCAAGTGCGTTGGTTATCTAAGTTGGGGTGCCCACTGTGAACCAGGACAGTTGTTCAAAGGTTGTGGGTTCAAATCCCCCTACAGTCACTTTAGCTGCTCACTGATTTCCAGAGCAGCTTTTACAGAACAGGCAATCCTTAGGCTGACACTGGGGTGTGCTTGAGTCCAGACAGTTCCCTGCAGTCCCCAATGAGGGCAGGGGCTGGTACATGGGGATGAAGGTGGGGATTGTTTTGAAATGCTGTAGGTGCCGTTGGACCATTTTGTTCCTCCCTGTCTCGTACCAGTATTGTGCAGCACTCAGGCTATGTCTACACTACACTGTTCTTCTGGAAAAAGTTACACAAATTGTGAACCCCGATTTGCGTGGCTTTTTCTGCTTCTTTTTTCAGAAGAGGCTTTTCCAACATTTGACCTGTCTACACTGAGCCAAATGTTGGGGGAAAAAAATCCTTTTTTGGAACATCCCTTCTTTCTCATAAAATGAGCTACAAAAGGATGCCCAAAAAGCACTTCGGAAGAGAAGCTGTGTTCTCTGGGCTAAAGCGTTTTCTCTGTAGTGTAGACAGAGCTCTGATGTAGCATCTGTTTTCAAGTTTAGGGTGCAGCGTAGACAGAGGGTTGCAATATGATTCGCAATTTGAGCTACAGAAGTTGTCGTTTTGAGCTTATTTTGAAAACGCTTTGGTGTCTACACAGCACGAAATATCGAAATAACCTGCTATTCCTCTAGTCTCATTAACACAGACACAATAGCAAAACTCTACTATTTTCATCACTACACTTTTAAACAAGGAAATAGAGGCGATATATACCTAAATGGCTACATTACTAAACCTAAAATGCAAATATAAAAAGAATAAAACTTTCAGGCCCCCACACCTTGATATTTGTAGCTCAAAGCTGGAGCTGCTGTGGAAGGAGGTGAAGCTACAGAAGCTGACAGGGGACAATCAGTGGCCGGAGGGTTATTTTTTCTCTTCCCAGGGCTGATGTGGCTAGAACCGAGGAGAAGAAAATCCTCTTCCCTTCTCCTCAGAAGATGGAAGTTGCAGTTGGTTCTCTCTCTGGTTCTACTAAAGCTGGACTCCAGGACTAGACTTTTTCTTTTTAAAACCGTGCTGAAAGTTGAGATCTATTTTCTTGTAGACTGAGAGTTAAAGAAGAGCATCACTCAGCCTGCAGCTTGAACCCACAACCTGGAAATTAAAAGTCTCCTGCTCAACCAACTGAGCTAACAAGGACGCAATTAACAAAGCTTCTGACACCCCATCACAGCATAGCAGGAGCCAAGTGTTCTCCATTGCCCGACACAAGGCTCTTTCTTGCCCCAAATGGGGGGTTCTGGTCTGTGAGGAGGTTTAAGCTCAAATCCCCCTCCTGACACACCCACTTCTTTCCCCACAAGGAACGGCCCCATTTCCATCTCTCCAGGGACAGGAGAAGGGGTCGGGTTCAAGATTTCTCTTAGCGCCGCAGCAAGGGGAGATGGAGGAAAATCAAACCCCTTTGGAAGCTTTGTTCTCATGGCACCAAGTGTGGCATGAGGGGTGTGAGCTGGGGAGCAGAAGGGGTATTTGGGTGCACCCAGGGGCAGCAAGAATGCAGTCTCTCAGGCCAGTGCATTGGGGACAATGTGTGAGCCCTTCCATGAGCGTTTTCTGCTCCCACTGGGGAAGGCAGCTGGGCTTTGAGCTACAAATCTCAAGGGGCTGGTGAGGAAATGAGGAGCTGGCAGCTCGGGTGAGTCGCTTCCCTGAGAACAAGAGGTGGAGTGTTCACAAGGTGCATTCCCCTCCTCCGCAGAGCAGGGTGTTAGAAAGAGCCAGGAACAGAACAGTCAGACAAGTTCTAGCAGCGAGATCTGCTTCTCTGGTGTAGTGCTTGTACCATTTGTCTAAAGCGCAAAAGATCCCTGGTTTGAAGCACAAGGTTGTCTCTCATTGCTGCTCCCCTGAGTGCCCAGGTAAGTGCAGCTGCTGCTGACCAGCCTGTGCCTGGGATGAGCCCAGCTCCCCATGTGACAGAGGGGGTGACATCAGCTGAGAATGCCCCTTGGTGCCAGCCTGGGGAAGGGAGATGAATCAGGCCAGGCAGCTGTTGGAGGCTTGTGGCTTGGCCTCCCTGCCCTGGGAGGCTGGTGTACTGGGCGGGCTCTGCCTGTTGCCTCCCTTGTGTGACTTACCCAGTGTCCACAGGCCAAATGTTGGAAAAGCCTCATCCAGAAAAAGCTACACAAATTTGTTTTTGAAATGTGCGTAGGTTTTTCCAGAAGAGCAGTGCAGACATAGCTTGAGTGTTGCTCAGCACTGGTAGGAGACAGGGAGGGACAAAATAGTCTAAAGGCACCTGCAGACTTTCAGAACAACCCCCATCCCCAACCCCAAGAACCAGCCCTTCCCTCCCTCCTTACTGGGGTCTGCTGGGAATTGCCTGGATGCCAGCCCACCCCAGTGTCAGCCTAAGGTTTGCCTGGTCTGTAATAGCTGCATCCTGGAAATGAGGAAGCAGCTAAAGTGACTCTGGTGGGACTTGAACCCACAACCTTTGAATGTCTAGCTGGGCTCACATTAACCATTACAGCTTAGAAGTCCAATGTGCTTTCCATTGCACCACAGAGCCTGACAGACTGCCGGGGTTGATATCTCCATTCTCTGCTTTGCAGCATGGCAATTGCTGGGGGTCTGTTTCTTCTCGGAGAGGAGGTAGGAAGAGGGAGGGGGCCACTGAAATAAAGGCTAAAAACTGAGCTGTAGTTTGAGAACTACACTGCCTCTCTCATGCTAAGCGAGCGCTCTACCACTTGAACTAATTCCCCTGCTTGTAAAAGGCCCTGCTGCCTCACCCACCTTGTTCCAGAGCCCACAACATCCCTGCAGCTGCCCAAAGCTCCTTTCTGAATGGGCCACTTGCGAGACTGACACCCGTGGGCCGGCTAGCTTGGAGCTCTAGGACACGGTGCTCATATCACACAGAAGCATCTTAAAAGCAAGCCCCTTATTTCAAGCTATAACGGGCTTGCTATTCCGACATCCCTGCATGGCAGGAGGAGGGAGGGATTTTGGAATAGCGATTTATTTCGAAATAAGTGCTGTGTAGCCAGCGCCAAATTACAAAATGAGCTATTTCAAAATAGCTGCATTGATTATTTTGAGCTATGGGATGCACCCCTAGTGAGTTAGAGCTGAGCTCTGCCCCCAGCTCCCTGCTCCACCCACCCATGTACTGACTCCCTCGCTGCCATGGGGCTGTTTGCATTGGCCTCTTCTCTCTGTAGCCAGGCTTCAGCCAGGACTGAGACTCAGGCAGGAGAATGTGACCCGTCTCCCTTCACCTGGGCCCTGCATTTCTCATCCCTTCAGAGACACTTGCCAGTGGAGGAATAAATCACAGTCACGTGAGTGTAGATTATGAAACTTTGTAGTTGTTGTTGCCTTGGAAACTCCCCACAGACCTTCCCCTGGGGTCCCGGGCAGCCGCTCACACTGCACAGCTCACTTCGAGGTGAGGGTGCTGTGTAGACGTGCCCGTCCTGTTGAGGGCCAGCCTGCCGGGGGGAGGCTCTGGCCACTTCATTTCCTTGTCTCTCTCAGGCTGTGTCTACACTGCAGAGCTACGTCTACACTGCAGGCTTTTTGCACAAGAGCAAGTGCTCTTTTGTGTAAAAACTTGCAGAGCGTCTACACTGCAGGTACCTTCTTGTGTAAGTAAATTTATAGTTCAGCATCAGACAACAGGGCTTCTTGCACAGAAATTATTCCTCTCCCCACAAGGAATAAGCCCTCTTGTGCAAGAACTCGTCCACAAGGAGGCAATGTGGATGGGCAACAGCAGTTTCTTGCTCAAGAAAACTCTATGGCTAAAATGGCCATCAGAGCTTTCCTGCGCAGGAGAGCGTCCACACTGCCATGTGCACTCTTGCAGAAAAGCACTTTTCTTGTGCAAAAGCACATGGCAGTGCAGAGACACTGTTGCGCAAGACCTTTTGCACAAGAACTCTTGCACAAAACAGTTCTTGAGCAAGAAGTCTGCAGGGTAGGTGTAGCCAGGGGGTGTTTGGGTTTGTTACCAGCACTGAGCTTTGTACAACAGCCCAGGGAACATTGTGAAAAGCCAAAACCTTCCAGCCCTGGGGGTCCCTGGCCAGTCAGCAAGTGGCAGAAAGATTCCCTGAAGCCCTGACTTTAGGTGATTTGAAACAAAACCATATAGTTCAGATGAGGTGGCCTAGTGGTTAAGGCAATGGACTGCTAATCCATTGTGCTCTGCCTGAATGGGTTCAAATCCCATCCTCATTGGGTGTTTGCAGCCCTCTCTCTTGCTTCTCCCAGAAGTTCAGTACCAGCCCCTCCTGTAACCCTGCCAGCTCCAGCCCCTCCCACTGCAGCCTGGGGAAAGGGGAAATCTCCACAGAGACACTCCCAGCTGGGACCCTCAATCCCTTCTGCCCTCAAGGGGAAACCTCACAAAGGAGATTCCAGGCAGCCAGGCCATGGGGGTCTCTGAGATGCCCCAGCCCTGCAGCCTGTCCCACCTGGCTGTTGCCATGGTCCCTCTGTGAGGTCACTGCCTCCCAACCAATGAGCTGAGGTGCTGCACAAGGCCCTTGTGATGTCACTGCTGCCTTGCAGGCTCATGTCCTGCCCCTGGCCAGCCCCTTGGCATGTGTGAGCTGCTCCCCCTGCCTCCCTCACTCAGGGCTGGTTCTGGGGCTCAAGCAGGGAACATCAGAGGCTGCTCAGGGAGCCACATTGCTAGGCCAGGGGCCCCCCTGTGGGGCTGTGAGTGTTGCTGTCCCTGCTGTACAGACAGGGCCAGAGAGCCTCAGGAGGCTGCAGCGGTGGGAGACACTTCCCCAGTTTTGGGAGGGAGACAAGAGGTCAAGGCCCATGACTTGGAGCCTGCTGCCAATACCTATCGAAAGTTGATTTTCAGAGGAATGAGATCAGCCCTTCCTTGTATCTGGCTTCTTCAAAAGGGCTTAATCAGGATCTAAAATTGAAGAAGGACCATTTAGAAGGGTGAATTTCTGTCCCTGGCATTGTTTTCTGTGTACCCCACTGGCCTAATGGACAAGGCACTGGCTTTTTAAGCCAGGGATGGTGGGTTCAAGTCCCACCTGGGGTGACAGTTTCCTCTCACTGATAAAGAGTTTACATTCCTCTGCTCTCTGAAGTAGTTGGCAAGGCTGCTCCACAGTTGCTGTTCCCCTTTCTACACAAGATGTTCAGACCCCTCACTAGCCAATGCTGGTGTTAGGTGCAGATGGGAGTGCTAAAATCCCAGGGATTCAAAGTGAGAATGAAAGGGTGCATTTTCCTCTAGAAGGCCCAGGAATCACAGCTGGAGGGAGGAGGTGGCTGTAGCAGAGCAGGGTCTGTCTGGAGACAAAGCGGAGCCTGAGGCTGAGAAGGCCCATTAGAGGCAGGGACTCCAGAGCACGGGAGGTGGGGGGCTACTTATTTGGTCTGGAAAACTGACAGAAAATCCCCAGGAAATCCCCAGGCCCCTGAGCTGGGTGCCGGCAAGGCCCATGGGGTAGTTTGCCTGGTGGGGCTTGGGGGGGTGGAGACTCAAACTGTCAAACTGTCCCTCGTGCCCCTTTTGTGTGTCTGTTGCGGTTCAAGCCTTGTGCTGGCTGAAGATATGTTTGCTGTGGTGACTGCTCTACCCCCCTCCTTTAGCTGCCTGCTATGGACAGGGAAGCAGAAACAAGCCAGAAAAATGGTAGGAGGAAGCTCCAGTCTGCACAGCCCCAGTGGCTAAAAGGCCCTTGGTCTGGCCTGCTTTCCCCAATAGCAGGGAAAACTCTTCTCTTCCCTCTATTGTGGGGTTACTCATGGGCCTGCTGGCTCAGCTGTTTAGAGCTTCATGCTAATAATGTCCAGGTCTCTGCAGTCCATGCGGAGGAATGTGGACATTTTTGGCCAAATGGCCAATGGTCTTGCAAAGAAAGGCCACCTCCCTCCTACCCGCACAGCCTAGACCAAGTCAGAGCCAAGGTCAAGGAATTGCGGCAGGGGTATGTGAGGGAAGCCCTGCATGACTGTGCATGATCTTGGAGAGGATGAAAAGCCGTGAGAGGCAACTGCAGGAGCCATTTGTACCTGTTTTTGCAGGGTTCAAATTAGGGTTCAGCAAGAAGCTTTCATGCTCCTTCTTTACACTGCATTGGCTGCAAATCAAACCCAGGTGAACTGCTTCAAAGGCAGTTATGTTCACTGCTATACCACCAATGCCTGCCTGGAAAGCTTTTAGGAAAATTAGTGAGGGAAGCCCATGTCTGCCATGAGGCTGGCCAGAGGCGAGAGGGTGCCTGTGTGGTTTGGGTAAAGCAGAACTTCTTGGCTATTAGGCAGAGACCAGAAGTGGTGACTCTGGGGTAGTGGTTGCCCTGCACTCTCCGTGGTGTGAGGAGCCAGGCGGGAGAGGAGTCCCAGAGGTTGTTGGGTGGGAGAGTAGAGTTTATCGGCCTTTGGGCTAAGCTCTAGAGCAGCCAAGGGAGAGGTGGGGAAGTGACTTCTGGATACTCTGTGTGGCCCGGGGATGCGGACTAAGAGCCGTCCTTATGTTTTTTGCCGTAAAGTGTTGTTTCTGGGTCCTTTGCCTAAGATGGAGCACGTCTTCCTTTTGGAGAGCCATGTCACAGGCACAAGCCCCCAGAGACCTCTTCAGGGACACATCACAGGATGAAGCAGAGGGCAGCAAACACCAGGCACTGTCAGTGTCTGGGCCAGAGATAAAGACCCTCTTGGAGCTGTGATCCGAGGGGGGGGGGGGTCTTTGCAGGCCCGGCAGTCCAGGTGGAGGAATGCAGACATTTATAAACATAAAAACATAAGAACGGCCGTACTGGGTCAGATCAAAGGTCCGTCTAGCCCAGTGTCCTGTCTGCCGACAGTGGCCAGCACCAGGTGCCCCGGAGGGGGTGGACCGAAGACAATGATCAAGCGATTTGTCTCCTGCCATCCGTCTCCAGCCTCTGACAAACAGAGGCCAGGGACACCATTTTATCCCCTGGCTAATAGCTTTTATGGACCTAACCTCCATGAAATTATCTAGCATATGGCCCAATGGCTGATGGCCTTGCAGAGAAAGGCCACCTCCCCCCTCCTGCATCCTAGACCAAGTCAGACCCAAGGTCAACGAATTGCGGGAGGGGTGTGTGAGGGCCCGTGAGGGCAGGTCCCGCTCTGGGGAAGCACCGCAGCACTGTGCATACTGTGAGGAACTGGACCGAATCCCGGGGTGTGGGGAGCCCCTGTCTCCAGGGATAGTTGTGGAGTCTGGGATGGAGACACCTGGGAAGCAGCAGCTGCAGCTTCAGGATGACAACGCTGATGACCTGCAGCTCCAGGAGACGCAGGAGGACTCCCAAACGTCTTCAGGCAGCGGGGAGGGAACCTCAGGTGAGTGCTGGGAGGTTGCAACACACAGGACATGTCGACACTTGCAGTCTCCTTCAGGAGAGGGATGCAAATGGAGACATTCGAAATTGTAAATGAAACCGGGATTTAAATATCCCGCGCTATATTTGCATAATCGTGTCCGGGTGCTGTTTCAAAATACTTTATTATGAAATAAAAAACAACGTTTAGATGCAGTTATTTGGGGAGAAAACCCTTCTTCCGAAATAACCCTTAAACACTCCCCTCTGGTCTGGATCTAACAGCAGTGTCAGCATTTGCTAGTCGGGGCTCTGGACAGCCCCTGCACAGAGGGAGATGGCAACTGCGGGACGCCCTGGCCAACTGTCCCAATGTCTCACAGCAGAAAAGAAAACAAAAGAGACCAATGCAAACAGCCCCTGGTAGCGAGGGAGTCAGCACGTCGGTGGGTGGGGCAGGGAGCTGGGGGCAGATTTTGACTCTAACTAGCTGGGTGACCTTGGCCCATTCAGTGAACCTCTCCCTGTCTCCATGGCCCTGTCTGTACAGCAGGGACAGCAACACTCACAGGCCCCGCAGGAGGGGGCTGGTTTAATGCTTCACCCCAAGGCCCAGCAATGAGCCCCCAAGCTTGCCCTGTTCTGGAGCCAGGTTTGCTGTGTGAATTCTGTGGGGCGGGTGAGGTCAGGCCTGGGCACTGGGATTATTTACCACTGTCCCTGATCCTGGGACACTGCTGACTTCATAGCTGTGATGGCCGAGTGGTTAAGGTGTTGGACTAGAAATCCAATAGGGTTTCCCTGCGCAGGTTCAAATCCTGCTCACAGCGAGGCCTGTGTTTTGGCCACGCCCTAACCAGGGCAAAAAGCTGCACAACCCATAAGCCACTCTCCCCAACCCCAGTCAATCCCTTTCTGCGCCTTCCAAGAGAGACACGGGGCATGATGCCTTGTTATGGGTCCCTGGGCTCTAGGGAAATGCTCAGCTCCTGCAGCCTCTGCCCCTTGCTCAGCCCTACCCCATGGCGCTGCTCTGCTCCAGTGTGTCATAGGAGTTGAGTGAGAGGATGGAGCGTCTGGGCCTCCCCCAAAGGTCCATCCATGAAGGGCAGAAATGTTGGGGATATGATGTGGGTCACTCCTTCTGAGGCACACAGCCCCCCCCACCCCCCCGTGTTGGGAGCAAAGGGTCTAGAGAAGTATTGGGGGGGGGGGGTCTTGTTCCCTGCTCTTGCTCTGCCTTGGGCAAAGAATTAGTAACAGAATATTTGTCCAAGTTTATGTACAGAAAAAAACTGACAAGCATGTTTCTGTGGGGTGGTGGGTATCGTGTTTGCTTAATGTGGAAAAGGCTCCTGGTTCAAAGCCAAGCAGAAAGTGGGAACAGCGGGTTCTGCTCCTATTTGTGGCTCCCCAGGTAAACACAGCCCCTGTTGCTTGGGGATAAGCCCAACTCCCAGGCTGTGTAAAGGAAGGAACAACAGGAGCCCTGCCCTAGAAAGGGAGGGGCCAGTGTGTGTGAGTGCATGGCCCAGACAGACAGCCCCAGGGTACAAGGACATCTCTAGTGGCCCTGAGGGGGGAGACATGGGTGCTAGCAACATGCTCATGTGGTGCCATGTTCCAGCACTGCCAACAGGGAGTGTTTCTTGTGGTGTCACCTGATTCCCCCCAACTGTAGCCCTTGTACCTGCCCTCTGGCAGGATAGAGACCCAGGGCCAAGAGAAAGCAGGAAGAGCCCCAGGATGCAGCTCATCTCCCCTTTTCTCCTGCAGTGCAGGTTGTGATAACAGCTCTAAGCAAAACCATCAACTTGAAGTAATTAGCCCCTATTGGAGCATACCAAAGCCTGGAATTGAACCAGGGAC
Source organism: Pelodiscus sinensis (assembly GCF_052426305.1). Classification (NCBI taxonomy): domain Eukaryota; kingdom Metazoa; phylum Chordata; order Testudines; family Trionychidae; genus Pelodiscus; species Pelodiscus sinensis. The sequence continues at coordinate 24,942,731 of NC_143070.1, forward strand.
CTTTAGATTTTCAGTCTAACACTCTCCCCACTGAGCTACTTTGGCTGTGGTAAAAGGCCTGCGTGGCCTGTAATTCTCTGTCCAGGATGTTTGGCCGCATGTCGTCATGCCCTGCCCAGGAAGGCCAGACTGGCCTCTCCCCCACAGCCCAGAGCCAAGGTTCCCTCTAAGCCAGGCCTGGGCAATACAGGCCAGCGGGCTGGATCCAGCCCATGAAGCCACCCAACATGGCAGCAAGAAGCCTCAGGCAGATTCCCTGCTTGCCCTGCCCCCACGCACAGCTGAGAGAAGGGGCTGCTGGGCCCTTTGTGTCTCTCAGCTGCAGAGGAAAAGGCTTCAGGCCTGGTCCCTGCTCCAGGCTTGTTTGTGGCCAATGGGAGCTGCCTGCTTGAAGCCCTGGCCAGTCCCCACAAGCTCTTATTCACCCAGGGGTATGACCTGTACCCCCTGGGCAGGGAAGGGGCTGCCTGAGAAATGTGCTTGGCTGCTGGGAGTGTCTCCCAGTCAGAGCCTGCCTCTGGCACCCCAGCCCCTCCCTTCCCTCAGCCCACTGGCCCTCCTCCAAAGTCTCTTTAAAATGGCTCTTTATGTTTCCAGACAACACTTTTGACTCCCAAAGTGCAGCCGTTCCCCACTTCCCTCCAGCCATCGAGCCCAGGTGGTGTCTGGCCCCCTGGGCACAGAAAGCTACAGCTCCATGGGCAGGGGGCTTTGGCTTCCTTGCCCATGGGATGCTGTTGCAGGAAGGGCTGCTCAGCAGCGCTGGGGTTCACCTGTCGAGGAAGGGAAGAGTATTTGGATGCAGACTGGCCAACCTAGTGAGGAGGCTTTAAACTAGGTTTCATGGGGCAGGAGCCCAAAGCCCAGAGGTAAGTGAACAACATGGACACCTGGGGGATACCAGGGCACAGGCAGGAGAAGATGGGAGTGAATCCTGCTACCTCTGCCATGGCTTGGCCCCGGAGGGCTGGGGTCTAGCAGCTTTTCACCCCAGCTTTGTGGGAGGCCAAGTAGGAAGGGGCCTCTGGAGGCTCATAGCCCCCTGGCCTGCTGTGTCTGTGGAAAGCGGGTAAGAGGACACATACCTCTCACTGGGGAAAAGGGCGCATGGATCCCACTCGTTCCTGCAGAAAATGAAACAGGTTGAGCATTTTGCAGAGAACGGACCAGTCCCTGGAGAGATGGAAATGGGGCCGTTCCTTGTGGGGAAAGAAGTGGGTGTGTCAGGAGTGGCGTTCGAGTTCAAACCTCTCCACAGACCAGAACCCCACATTAGGGGCAAGAAAGAGCCTTGAGTCAGGCAGTGGAGAACACTTGGCTCCTGTTACACTGAGATGGGATATTAGGAACTTTTTTTGCAGGCAGCCTGGCTAGCTCAGTTGGTAGAGCCTGACACTCTTAATCTCAGGGCCATGGGTTCAAGCCCCATGCTGGGCAGTGCTCTTCCTTAACTCACATTCTCAGCCTGTGAGCAATTGGCTCTCAGTTTTCACCAGGGTTTTAGAAAGAAAAAGTCTAGTCCTGGGGTCCAGCTTTAGGAGATCCAACTGCAATTTCCATCTTCTGAGGAGAGGGGAAGAGGATTTTCTTCTCCTCAATTCTAGCCACATCAGACCAGGGGGGAGAAAAAAAAACCCTCCGCCCACTGATTGTCCCCTGCACCTTCTGGCGCAAGAGCCTCTTCTACAGCAATGGTGACTCATTAGATATGCAAATGAGACTCACCCTTTCCCTTGGCCACTTGCCACTGCTCCTACCGGCCGCCCGCCAGCCACTCCCTCCAGCCACCCCATCCGTGCTGCTGTGGGTGCCAGTGTCTCACCACACTGTGAAATCAGACCAAAGACGGACACTGTCAGTAAACACTCATATCGGAAACGCTCCTCTGGATGCTGGGCCCACCAGAGCCATGTGCCGCTGCCATCTGCCTGCTCTGTGGACATCTTCCCATTGCAGAGCCCGCGCCGAGCCAGACTGTGACTAGACAGCCCGTCTCTGGGCACCCAGGGGCTACGTCTACACTGCAGGCTTCTTGCTCAAGAATGGCCATTCTTGCACATAAACTTGAGGAACATCTACACTGCGCGTGCGTTCTTGTGCAAGTAAATTTACAGCAAAATGACGGAAAAGGGCTTCTTGGGCAAGAGTTATTCCTCTCCCCATGAGGAATAAACCCTCTTGTGCAAGAGCTCTTGCACAACAAGGTAGTATGAATGGGCAACAGGGTTTTTTTGTGCAAGAAATCCCTATGGCTAAAATGGCCATCAGAGCTTTCCAGCACAAGAGAGCGTGCACACTGCCACGGACATTCTTGCCCAAAAGCACATGGCAGTTTGGATGTGCTCTTGCACAAGACATTTTGCGCAGGAACTCTTGCACAAAACAGTTCTTGTGTAAGAAGCCTGCAGCGTAGATGTAGTCAAGGGTTGTTTGGGTTTGTTACGAGCACTGAGCTTTGTACAACAGCCCAGGGAACATTGTGAAAAGCCAAAACCTTCCTGCCCTGGGTGTCCCTGGCCAGCCAGCGAGTGGCACAAAGGTTCCTGGCAGTGATGGCTTTGGATAATTGGTAACAAAACTCAACAGCTCAGATGAGGTGGCCGAGTGGATAAGGCGATGGACTGCTAATCCATTGTGCTCTGCACGCATGGGTTCAAATCCCATCCTCATCGGATGTTTGCAACCCTTCCTCTTGCTTCTCCCAGCTCTCTCTTCAGTTCAGTGCCAGCTGCTCCCACTGCAGCTTGGGGAAAGGGGAAATCTCCAGAGACACTCCCAGCTGGGACCCTCAATTCCTTCTGCCCTCAAGGGGAAACCTCACAAAGGAGATTCCAGGCAACCAGGCCATGGGGGTCTCTGAGATGCCCCAGCCCTGCAGCCTGTCCCACCTGGCTGTTGTCATGGTCCCTCTGTGAGGTCACTGCCTCCCAACCAATGAGCTGAGGAGCTGCAAAAGTTCCTTGTGATGTCACTGCTGCCTTGCAGGCTCATGTCCTGCCCTGGCCAGCCCCTTGGCATGTGTGAGCTGCTCTCCCTGCCCCTGTCACTCAGGGCTGGTTCTGGGGCTCACGCAGGGAACATCAGAGGCTGCTCAGGGTGCCACGTGCCCCCAAGGGCACCATTTAAATGTCAGGGCAAGCCAGGATCTATCCCATCACTTCCCCAAGACCCCACCCCTTTGCTGAGCCCCTGTCCTCCCCAAACCTTTCCATGGACTCTTGGTTACTAATGGACACTCGCCACTAATGACATAATCACACCCCAGCCATTTTGCTAGGGCTGCAGCTGGGGAGAAAAGTTTAATTTAAATCATTAAATGATTCAGCGTTTGAACTGTCTCATGTTAGTTGATCAAACTTCATTTTAAATAAAGGAAAACATTACGGCCAGCACAAAAGGTTTCGATGCCGCACCCCTAGAGGCTCTGGAACAAAGAAGACACATGAGAAGAACCCAACTTTCTTCCTTTTGCTGTCACATGGATGGATCTAGCTCAGGTTTCACTCAAGGGGTCCGTCTGCATGTGAAGTACCTGTGACAGCCCCTGTGCTCCTCTGCCTCTCATCAGCAATGCCATCTACTTGGAGGAAAAGTTGTCCTGGGACTTGCAGAAGGGACAACCTGGAAAAACTAACACTGCACAGGCACTTTCAATAGCTCAGCTGGCAGAGCAGAGGACTGTAGTGTGTGTTTGGCAAGTGATCCTTAGGTTGCTGGTTCAACTCTGGATTGAAGGAGGGATTCTTCTCCCTCCAGCCTGGCCTTAGCAGAAAACAACCAAGCTTGTTATCTTGGGTCTATGTCTTCAGAGCCCTGCACTGCAATTGACAATACAATTGTGGGCAGGAGCTGCCAATGACATTTCTTGGGCTGCACCGGTTCTGTCCACACACAAAAGTTCTTTTGGAACAATGGCCGTTATTCCACAATAACAATGCAAGAGTCTACACAGCAATTCCATTATTTTGAAATAATTCTGAAGTAACCGACTTCTGCAAACCTCATTCTACATTGTTCCAAATTAGCTTTTTCAAAATAAGGCCTGTGTAGCTGCGCCACTGCTGCTAGTTTGAACTAGCCCCTCCCCAGGGCCATTCTGAGTTATTCTTCCCAGGGCTCTAAATCGAAGTAGCTCATCTACACCGGGGAGCCTGCCTCAGACTATTGTGAGGTTTCCCTGCAGTGTAGACGTGCTAGTTTGAAATAAGCTATTTTGTAATCACTATTCAAGACCAGCTTATTCCAAAATAAATGAGCCGTGTAGTCGTAGCCAGAGAGATGAAGCAGCAGGAGGGAAACCAGAAGTGCAGAGGCCAGCCAGAAAACTGAGTATCCCAGGTACCCACACATGTTGTATCATGTTGGCCCCATGGTGTAAGGGGCAGCTCTCCTGACTTTGGATTCTGCAATTAGAGTTCAAATCTCAATAGAACATGCTGGGGTGGGCTTGTTGTTGTGAAGTTTTTCACACTGCATATCTATGGTCTCTGCTGTGGGCTTTTTGCACAAGAATGGCTGTTCTTGTGCAAAAACTAGCCGAGTGTTTACCCTGCATGTGCATTCTTGCACAAGAAAATGTACAGTAAACCATTGGAAAAGATGGCTAAAACAGCCATTAGAGCTTTCTTGCACAAGAGAGTGTCCATGCATGCTCTTTATAAGGAGATAAACCACCTCATAGAGCTGGAAGGAGCCTTGAGAGGTCAGCTAGTCCTGTCCCTGTGCTCACAGAAGCTCCAAGAACCATCCTTGACAGATTTGTCCCAGATCTTTAAATGGTTACCTCAAGGATTGAGCTCATTACCCTGGATTTAGTAAACTAACATTCAAACAACTAAGCTATCTTGCCTTGTTTTGGGGATGAAGCGAATAGCAGTGTGGACGTGCTCTTGCACAAAAACTTTTCCCCAAAACAGTTCTTGGGCAAGCAGCCTGCAGTGCAGATGGAGCCTAAAGTTTTTCATATTTTTTGTTTTAAAAATATTTCAAACAATTGTTCAATGTGCCCCAGGCCTGGAATTGTGCTGCAGCCGCCTCCCTCGCTACGGTCTCTGGCTCCATGTGCACTGGCCTTCTGTCTGGGTGCTGACAGGGGGTTGAGAGGTGGCAGATACCGATGGGTAACAGGTGCCAAGGTGCATACAGAGACGCCAGCGTCAGCATCTCTGCAAGTGACCTCACTGTGCACACCTCAGCTTTTAGGAAACACTCTCCTCCTGTCTGCGCCTAACACCAGTGTCACTGTCTGCTCCTGAGGGGTCCTGCCCCGGGGAAAATGGCAATTCCTGAGGACACTGGCCCTGTGCTGAAACATCTCACAGATAACATGGCAAAGAGGAAGCCAAATAGACTCTACATCTACAGGGAAACATCAAAACTGTCAAGCCAAATAGGACTTGAACCCACTGCTTTTTCCATTAGGCTACTGGGGGACACCAAGGATGAGAAAGAGACAGAAATTCCCTCTTCCAAATGCACGTTCCTCAATTTTAGGTGCCAGATTCAAGCCCTTGGAAGGAGCCAGAAACACAGGAAGGGCTGATCACACCCCTCTGAAAATCAGCTCTCAGGAGGCACCTCCAGCTGCCCCCAGAGTGTGAGTCACCCCCACACTAGCCATGGGTGAAACTCAACACCTTGACATCTCGTCTCCCTCCCAAAGCCAGGGGCTTGTTCCCACAGCCGCAGACTCCGCAGGGAGCCACACTGGCGCTCACTGCTCGTGGGGAAGGGAGCGGGTCCCACAGGATCTGGGGCTGGCGGGGAATGGGCAGTTGTCACTGAAGGGGAAGGATAAAACGCAGCCATGTTGCTGAGGGCAGGGAGAGTGGCTGGGGCTGGGCTGGCAGCACCATGGGACGGCCCTGGGGGAGCTCTGCAATGTAACCCTGGCTCCCAAGGCAGTAAGTGCAGAATTCCCCTTGGCGAGCGAGAGAGGCTCTGACCAGCCTGGTCTGAATCCGTCTGACGGGCTGTACGACCCCGATGCTGGAGTGTCAGAGCCCCTGTCAACCAGCCTGTGTTTGTCCCCTCCCCCCCAGGCAGGGCAGGGCCCACACTCCCAGCAGGGAGTTACAGGCACGTCTCTCGCACCCACAGCACTGGGACAACCAGGGAGCAGGACTCACTGGCCAGTGTGTGGTACCCAGGGACTTACAGTGGGAGTCAGAGCCCTGCCTTGGCAGTGCCAGTCACCTCTGCACCTGCTCTAGGCTTCTGGTTTCCTCCTCCCTAACAAGCCTCTGCGATCAGCCTTTCCTGAACCAGCAGTTCCATGGGTGGCCAGGGGAGGCCTCGTCTGTGTCCCAGAAGCACATAGGAAAATGTGAGCAAAGGCCACAGCAAGGTACCACTGAGAGTTGAACCCAGGATCTTCTGTTTACAAGGCAAGTGTTTTAGCCAGCTAAGCCACGGTGCCCTCTGCAGGATAGTACCTAAAACTGTTCTATTCTATGGTCTCAGACAACACCTTTGACTCCCAAAGTGCAGCCATTCCCCATTTCCCTCCGGCCCTGGCTGTGTCTGGCTCCCTGGGCACAGAAGGCTACAGCTCAGTGGGCAGAGGCTCTGACATGCACATCTCCCCCAGCCGCTGGGACTGTGGAGTTGGCCTTGAGATTTAGAATTGCTGGGGGGAGGGAAAAGTGCAGCAAACACTGATCATCTGGATTGTAAGCCCTTGGGTCTCACAGTTTGGGTTGGAGACCCCAGGTGGGGGCCCGGCCTCCTTGGGTTGGTCCCTTCCTGAGGGCACAGAATTAAGAGAGAATTCCTTTGTCCTGTAGCAATCCGAATTGGCCAACGAGCAAGTCACAAATTTTGTGTTCACATATAAGTACAGGAGAATGGTCTCTTACAGTAATGATGGCCAAGTGGTTAAGGAGTTGGCTTAAAAATCCAAAAGTTTTTCCCTGTGCAGGGTTGAATCTTGCTCATGCTGAGGCCTGTGTTTTGGTCATACCCCTAACAAGGGCAACAAGGTTGACTGCCAGCTGTTTGCACATCTGGACCCAGAAATATCCTGAGCCTTGGTTCTGTTAGGCAGTTTCTTTTCAGCTCACTGCAAACTGCCTCCCAGCTGTAGGTGAGGCTGAGTGTGCATGAAACCAGCGGTGCCTGACCAATGTGCCTGCTTTTCCTACCATCCCTCCATCTGTACCTGGAGTCGGCTTCCTTCAGTTGAACTTTGCCTTGTCCCCACAGCAGGAAGCCAAAGGGAGCAAAGAGCAGAAGTGCAGGATGCTGGTGGGGTGCCCTCTGGGTTTGATTTAGTGAGTCTTAGTTTGACTCGTTGAATCAAGTTCCAGAAGATTGATCACGGCAATTCCTCTCCAGCTGGACGTGGTTCTTGTTCTTCTGTACAGAACAGCCAATGGGCATTCAGATCTCAGCCTTGCTCAGTTGATGGGAATAGAAACCAGATACCCAGCAGGTTTGAACTGGTTTCAGTTGAGGGACCCGTCTGCCTGGTTTACGTGCATTGGCACAAAAACACATGAGGGGTTTGCTGACATTTTAAGAATCCCTGTTCAATAGAAATCCATGATTGACACACCTGGAGGTGCAAATGTTTCACTTAGGATAATCAACTTTTTAAGGGGGCACTTGATAATCAATTTTTTAAGGGGGCACTTGACATTGGACCAAGGACCTCTACAATCAGGACTCAAACACTACCACTGAGTTACACCCGACAGTGGTTGTACTTTTCAGCCCAGTGTTGGGAACTTAGCACCTGGCAGCACTGCCTGCATGAGCAGGTGGTGCCTGCATGAGCAGATTGTCATCCTGAAGCAGGAAGACCAGGAACTGGCTCCAAGGCAGGGTTAGGACACTGCTAGAATCCTCCTCCTCCTCCTGGAACTACAGGTCATCAGGTGGTCATCACCATTGTCATCCTGAAGCTGCAGCTGCTGCTGCCCAGGTGTCTCCCTCACAAAATCAACAACCATCCTTGGACAAAGCTGTGGTCCCACTGCCTCATGTCAGGGGTCGCTCCAGTGGGAGAAGCAGGTTCAGAGGAACTTGAGCTGCTGGGCCACTGAAGTAGGCCACCAGCAGCAGCCTCTGTGCAGGGATCACACGCTCCAGGTCATATTGAGTCTCCCCCCATGGCTTGGGCTCCAGAGCCTGCCCCCCACCTGGTGCCTTGAGAGTAGCCACTGCAGCAGCAGGAATTTGGACATCAGTTCCCCTGCTTTTGGGGACAGGAAGCCAGGCCAAGGCCCTTTCAGCCACTGGGGCTGTGCAGGCTGGAGCCTCCCCCCACCAGATCTCTGCCCTGCTTCCTGCAGGACTCACATTTTTGCTTCCTTGTCCCTAGCAGGGAGCCAAACAAAGGGAAGTCACCAAACCGAAGACCCCTGTAGCCAGCATGGGGCTTGAACCCATGACCTTGGTGTTATTAGCACCACACGCTAACCAACTGAGCTAGCCAGCCTACAAAAATGCAGCTCACCAGTGGCCCTTTCAAGAAAGGCGCCTCAGGCAGCAGCAGGGACGTCTCTGCAGCTGCCAATGGCTCTTCTCTGACAGGGCCACTAGCGACTCGCTGTGACATGGGCTGGCTAGTCCAGCTGGTTTGAGGGTTGGTCAAGGTGGCTGGCGGCCGGCAGACCCAGGGCAAAGAGGCAGCCAGAATCTCTTTCTGCCAGCACCTTGCCTTCCAGCTTCTTCCCTGCCAGCAGCAGCAGAGTCCTGAGCGCTGCCCTTGACACCATGGGACCAACCTCCCCTCACTCAACTGGGCCAAGCTGGTGCCCAGTTCATGCCCACTGGGACCTGTTTTACTTGGGTTCCTTCCACCCAGAGCCCCCTTCTTCTCCTGGGCTGCGAGGAGCATCACTGGGATACTCTCTCATATCCCAGCACAGGGCCATCTCTCCGGTGACAGGAGACGGGGCTGGTTTCAGGATTTCTTTTAGCCCAGCAGCAAGCAAGGGGAGATGGAGGAAAATCAACCCCATTTGCAACCTTTGTGTGACAGGAGGGGTGAGAGCTGGGGAGGCCACCTCCCCCAGAAGGGCATTTGGGTGAACCCAGGAGCAGCAAGAATTCAGGCCCTCAGGCGAGTGCATTGGGGACAATGTGTGAGCGCTTCCATGAGCATTTTCTGCTCCCACTGGGGAAGGCAGCTGGGCAGGACCAGCCTGCAGCCCACGTCCCTTTCAGCCCCAGGTGCAGGAGGTAACAGAGAGGGGAGGAAAGTCCATGGCCAGAGCCTCCTCCCAGCAGTCTGGCCCTGCGAAGAGTCTGTGCATGATGGAGCCTCTCCCAGCAGGATTCTGGCCTGTTCTCTGCAAAGTGCTCAGCTGTTTCATTTTTCTGCAGGCCCATTGTATGTGTCCCTGGTGGCTTCATTTACAGTTTTCAATCTTTACATTTGCATCCCTTTTTGGAAAAGAGGGTGCAAGTGTAAATATACCCTACATAGCGAGAGTTGGCTTCCTTCAGTTGAGCCTGGCTGTGTCCCTACTTCAGGAACCCAAAGGGAGCAAAGAGCAGAAGTACTGTTAACTGGTCGGGTACCCGCTGAATTTGATTTCGTGAGTCTTAGTTGGACTTGCTAAATCAAACTCCAGAAGATTGATTGTGGCCATTCCTCCCCCTCTGGGTGTGATTCTTGTTCTTCTGCACAGCACAGCCCAGGTAGACCAAGGACCTTCAGATCACACCCTTGCTGAACTGATGGGAGTAGAAACCAGACACACAGCAGATCTGAACTTGTTTCAGTTGAGATGGGTTTGCCTGGTTTATGTGCATTGACACAGGAACACATTAAGACTACGTCTACACTGGCAGCCTTTTCTGGAAATGCTTATAACGGAACAGTTTTCCATTATAAGTATTTCCGGAAAAAGCACTTTTTCCGGAAAAGCATCCGTAGCCAATGTAGACGCGCTTTTCTGCAAAGAAGCCCCGATCGTCATTTTTGCCATCGGGGCTTTTTTGCGGAAAAGACTACTGTGCTGTCTACACTGGCCCTTTTCCTGAACAGTTTTTCTGGAAAAGGACATTTGCCCGAACAGGAGCAGCATAGTTTTTCTGGAAAAACACTGACAATTTTACAGTAGATCATCAGTGCTTTTCCAGAAATTCAAGGGGCCAGTGTAGACAGCTGGCAAGTTATTCCAGAAAAGTAGCTGCTTTTCTGGAATAAATGGCACAGTGTAGACACAGCCTAGGGGTTTGCACTAATTTAGGAATCTCTGCACAGCAGAAATTCAGAATCTGATGCAACTAGTAATACAAAGGTTTCAATGAAGTTGACCAACCTTTCAGCAGACAATTGGAGTTGAACCCAGGAACCACTTTGCCTACAGTTAAACGCTCTACCACTGAGCTACACCCCCATTACTATTGCTTGCTTGCATCCAGTGTTAGGAAATTAGCCGTTGGCAGCACATTCTGCAGGAGCAGGTGGTGCCTTGCACACATGGCGGGGGGAGGACGGCCCTCTATGGGGTCAGACATGTGTGGTGTCCCCCAACCTACGATCAGCATGACACGTCACAATAGCGCATCACCCCCTGTGCTCCCGCCTGCCCTGTGTGTGTTGCAACCTCACAACACTCAGCTGATGTTCCCTCCTGGGTGCCCGAAGACATTTGGGAGGCCTCCTGTATCTGGGGGACCAGTTCCAGGGGGAGGGTCACAAAGTTCCTGGAATCCTCCTTCTCTTTATCCTGGAGCTGCTGGTCAGCAGGTTTGTTGTCCTGACGCTGCGGCCGCTGCTGCCCAGGTGTCTCCATCCCAGACTCCACAACTGTCCCTGGAGACAGGGGCTCCCCAACCCCCAGGACTTGGTCCAGTTCCTCATAGTATGCACAGTGCTGCGGTGCTTCCCCAGAGCAGGAGCTGCGCTCATGGGTCCTCACATACCCCTGCTGCAATTCCTTGACCTTGGCTCTAACTTGGTCTGGGGTGGGTGGAGGTGGCCTTTCTTTGGCCATAAATATCTGCATTCCTCCAACTGGACTGCAGGGCCTGCAGAGACTCCTCCTTGGACCACAGCTTTATCTCTGGCCCAGACCATGACAGTGCCCGGCACTTGCTGCCACTTGCTTGGTCCTGTGATGTGTCTATGGAAGGGCCAGAGGGGTCTCCGGGGGCTTGTGCCTGTGACATGGCTCTCTGAGAGGCTGGAAGCGCTCCATCTTAGCCAACTGGATAGTGAAATTATACTAAAATAATTGGTTATGGTAGAACTAACTGGTACTTGAATTTCTCTTTATAAACTGGGGTCCAAGAAGGAGACCAGAAAGAAGAAGAAAAGGGGAGAAGAGAAGAGGAAGGAAAAGGCAAAGGAAGACCAAGAAGGAGGAGAGAAGACCTTGAAGCAGGACTCACCTCCAAGGCAGCCTAAGAGCAGAACAGCCGGGACTCCTCTGCACAGCTGTTGCAATGGTTTGCTGTGTGAACTCTGTGGCAGGTGACATTAGGGCTGTGCACTGGGATTATTTACCAGTTTCCCTGGCTTTACTGTGCCCAGAGCTGTGGTGGCCGAGTGGTTAAGGCGTTGGACTTGAAATCCAATAGGGTTTCCCTGCGCAGGTTCAAATCCTGCTCACAGCGAGGTCTGTGTTTTGCCCACACCTCTTCCTCAGGCAGCAAGGGCCTCTGTGAGTTACCAGCAGTGGGGCTGTTACTGTTGGCATCAGGACTGGATTAAGGGGTGAGCTAGTGGGGCTGCTGCCAGAAGGCACTGCGAGCCTTCCTCCTGGCAGACTACAGCAGCTGCCCTGGGACTGAAGCTGCATTAACCTCCACAGCACCTGTCAGCAGTGCCCTTCCCAATGCAGCTGTGGGGCTCTGCATGGCCTGCCCCAGGGGACCCTGGGTTGCACACCAGCAGTGGTGGTGGCAGGGCCAGGCTGGGCAGCACAAGAGCATCCTGCTACCACAAGCTCCACGCATGGAGCGGGAGGGGCTGTATATGCACTGTACACCCAGGGTGGAGCCGCACATGCACCATGAGCCGGGGGGCAGTGCCACATTCCCGGAGCACTAGAATGGCTCAGATTGGCTGTGGTCAGCATCTAACTAATTGCACTATTAATTCTAATTGCGCCATGTCTTCACTCAGGTGGAGATTTCTGCTGCAATCCATCTCCCAGAGTTTGATTTTGCAAGTCTAGATAAGACTCTCTAAATCAAACCCAGAGGGCATCTGCACCAGTACACACTGCTCCTGCTCTTTGCTGCCATCCTACTTCCACTGTTAGGACACCAGCAAACGGTAAAACCAACTCCAGATATGTGTTGGGATATGGTGGAAAGAAGAGACACATTGGCCTCACCACAAAGCACCACTGGGAGTTGAGCCCAGGATCTTCTGCTTACAAGGCAGCTGCTTTAGCCAACTAAGCCATGGTGCCCTCCTTCAAAACAGCCCTCAAACTGTTCTACTTTATGGTTCCAGAGAACATGTTCCCATTCCAAAGTGCAGCTGTTCACCGTTCCCCTCCAGCTCCTGCCGTGTCTTGAGGTCTGCGCAGCCTAAGACGTTAGATTGGCAGCTGGAACCCAAAACCTTTTTGGCAATTGTAGCCCCAGGCCTCAAAGGGACAGACCCAAGGCAGCCGCCTGGTCCTAAGGCCGGGCCTGCAGCCAGGGGGAGGAAGAAGAATCTCTCCTTTCAGCTGCAGTTGACTAAGCCGTCTAGCTAGCTCAGTTGGTTAGAACCTTGTGCTAATAATACCAAGGTCATGGGTTCAAACCCCAAGCTGACTGCAGAGATGTTTGGGGGGATAGCTCAGTGGTTTGAGCATTGGCCTGTTAAACCCAGGGTTGTGAGTTCAATCCTTGCACAGGCAAGAAATTTATCAGGGGTGGTACTTGGTCCTGCTGAGAAGGCAGTCCCTTCCAGTTCTAGGAGATAGGCAATCACAGTTATTTAAAAAAAAAAAAAAAAAAAAAAAAAGGCAACCTAAAGGCCTTGGCCCTTGGGTGAGTGTTGGGGCAGGAGAACACAGGGGGCTCTAAGGGGTGCTTCACTTCACCTGCAGAAGGACCCTTGAGTGAAACCAGGCAGAAAGGCAGTGTCTTGCTGCTGCCCCTTCTCCTGCCTGGGCCTGGCCTCTGGCCTCTCAGCACCCCAGAAAGCCCCTTGCCAGAGGCCTCAGGCCCCTCTGAGGAGCTTGTGCCTTGTCCTCCTCTGCCCTTGGTCCTGGCTGCCCCCTGAGCACTGCTGGCCAAAGGAGGCAGCAAGGCAGGAGAGGGGAGGAACAAGTCCACAAGTCCAGCAGAGGCTGACAGCTCTGGCTCAAGCCTCCAGCCCCAGCACAAAACCTCAGCAGGGCCTGTATGTCTCCCTCCTGCCCCTGCACATGGGCTCACAGGGGGAAATGTGCCCCATGTTCCATCCCTGCACCAGGCCTGGGCGACAGGCTCAGCCCTTGAGCAGCCCGCAGGGCCCCACTGACACCCCCTGTCCTGCCCCACTGATCTGCATGCAGCACTGGCACGGGACAGGGACAGGCAGGAATGGCAGCCGGGACAGAGCAGCTTGGACTGATGAGCCAGTCTCACTTGCTGACCAGACTCCTGGGCTCTGGGGACAGCCTGGGGGGTCGGGAGGAGTGGGGAGGAGAGAGGGTTTGAAGAAATTCCAGGGGGGGGGGGGATGAGGGTTTTCACAAATCAAAAAGCAGGGGGGAGTGAGTGATGCAGAAGAGTTTGGGAACCACTGCAAGAAGACAACCCAGCAGGGACTCAAAGTGAGTGCTCTAGGTGATGTTTGAACTCACAACCTCAGCATGTCTCCTACAAGTACTGCCTTATAAGTACTGTGCGCTGACCCATTGCGCCACTGGAGCAGACATTTGAAGTGCTTCTTCAAAGTCCTTAGATTGAAAAAGTCAAGACACACAAAATGGAATTGAAGTTTCTGCTGAGCCCTTGTTCTTTCTTTTCACAGGCAGAGCCAGGGGGACTCCCCACATCCAGAGACCCCTCCCTCTTCCTCTCTGGTCTCTGAAATAACCCACCCTAGTGGGGCACAAAGCTGCTGGGGGCCAGAGCACGAGAGATGAGTTGCATGTGGGTTAGTGCTCCCTTTGCATGTGAGAGGTAGCAGGATTCACTCCCATCTTCTCCCACCTGCTCGCTGGTGCTGAGGGGCCGGCCCCTTTCCTGCTGCCCCAACTCTTATTCCCACAATGCACTTTGTGCAGAGACCGTTGGTCTTTGTTGCAAGGCATGTGGCTGGGAGCCAGGACCCTTCCCAAAGTATACAACTCCCCTGCCCCCCCGTTCTGCTCACACTCTCTGGCTGCCTCCAGCATGGGCTGAGCTCAGGGGTCAGATGGGCGACCCGCCCTGACGCTGTGATGGCCTCAGGCACCTGACCACAAGTCTGCTCACAAAGCTCTAATGGGCCTCAGACAAACAAAACCACCTTAGTGAACCTCAGGACAAGGAAGACAAAAAGCCTGGAGCACAAGGACCTCCCAGCAACCACCCCAGCCCGTCCCACTGAGATTTAAACTCAGATTGGAGGATTCAGAGTCATTAGTGCTGCCCCTTACACCTGGGACCTAGACAGAAGGCCTGGGGTAGACACCTGGGACACTCACCTCTCAGACTGGCCTCTGCTCTCCTGGCTTCCCTCCAGCTGCTTCATCTCTCAGGACTCTCTGGCTACGTCTACACGGCATGTTTATTTTGGAATAAGATATTCTGGAACAGTTATTTCAAAATAGCACGTCTACACTGCAGGGAAACCTCAAAATGAGTCTGAAGAGGCTTCCCTAATGTAGACGTGCTACCTTGATTTAGAGCCCCAGGAGGAATAACTTAGAATGGCCCTGGGGAGGGGATATTTTGAAATAGCAGAAGTGGAGCATGTACACGCGCCTCATTTTGAAATAGCTATTTCAGAATAGGCATTTTTCTGCATACAGTGAGGTCTACAGAAGTTGGAATTAGCCGTCCGTTATTTCAGAGTTACTTCAAAATAACGGAATTGCTGTCTAGACTCTTGCCTTGTTATTTTGGAATAACGGCCATTGTTTCAAAATAACTTTTCTGTGTGGACAGAACCTCTGTCCTGCCCCAGTTCTGATGCTTTCTGGACAAACTCCATGTTAGGACCAGTCACAATCTGGGGTCAGTGAGGGTCCGTCCCACCTGAGATGTGTGTTCTACAAAAGCCTCCTGTTCCCCTCCCACTTCTCAATACTGGCTGCAGCCTTTTTTTCTCGTATGGGGGTGTAGCTCAGTGGCAGAGTGTTTGACTGCAGATCACATGGTCCTTGGTTCAAATCCAAGTGCCCCCTGCAAGAGTGTCTATTTAATAGAGGCATTTCCTTTGTATGTGAACTCTTTGAATGAATACAAACCTGTAGGCTACATCTACGTGGCAGGGTTTTTGCTCAATGTTCTTGCACAAAAACGTGCAGAGCACAGCACGAGTGTTCTTGCATAAGTAAATTTGCACTACAGCATTGGAAAACAGGGCTTCTTCCAGAAGAGTTATTCTTCTCCCCACGAGGAATAAGCCCTCTTGCACAAGAGCTCTTCCACAAGAGGGCAGTGTAGACCAGCAACATGAACTTCTTGTGCAACAAACCCGTATGGCTAAAATGCCCATCAGAGATTTCTTGTGCAAGAGAGCAACCACACTGCCATGGACGCTCTTGCACACAAGCACATCTCTTGTGCAAAGCACTTGGCAGTGTGGACGTGTTCTTGTGGAAGACCTTTTGCACAAGAACGCTTACGCAAAACAGTTCTTACACAAGAAGGCTGCAGTGTAGACATAGCCGTCGTGTTATGATGGTGTTTAGGTCAGTAATTGGGGCCACTAAATGGAGCCTGTGACCTAGGGATCCATGTTGGATCCCCTCAGACACCGGCCACTCAGAGACTGGTCAGAACTGGATTTTTCTGCCAACTGGCACGAGGATTCCTGAAAATAAGCGGCGGAACAGCTCTGCACACGAAGGCTCTGTCTGCACTGGTGGCTTCTTGCACAAGAACACAGCCACACAGGGCTGCTGACGCAGGTGACCACGTGGTTGGCAGCAGTGTCGTGGGCCGGGCACATGCCCCAGGCCTCCTGGACATATGGAGCCTCCCTCTGTGGCTTGGGCTGGAGGAACCTGCCCCCTGCAGGGAGCCTTGGGCCAGCCACTGCAGCAGCAGGAATTTGGGAATCACGTCACCCCATTGGGGCAATGGAGGGAAGAGAAGGGTTTTCCCTGCCATTAGGGAAAGCAGGCCAGGCCAAGGCCCTTTTAGCCACTGGGGCTGTGCAGGCTGGAGCCTCCTCCTATGAGCTCTCTGCTCTGCTTCCTGCAAAGGTCTCAGCCTCTTGTGTGTCTCTGCTTCCCTGTCCGTAGCAGGCAGCTAAAGGGTGGGGGAGGACAATCACCACAGCAAACATCTCAGTGGCCAGCATGGGGCTTGAACCCATGACCTTGGTGTTATTAGTACCACGCTCTAACCAACTGAGCTAGCCGGCCTGCCAAGACTAAGCTCACAAATGGCCCTTTCAGAAAAGCACCTCCAGCATTTGCCAGGGTGACTGGAGCTGCCAATGGCTCTTCTCTGACAGTGCCACTAGTGACTCACTATGACGTGGGCTGGCTAGTCCAGCTGGTTTGAGGTGTCACGGAAATCCAGACTCAGGGTTGGAAGGAGAAAAACACTTTTATTAAGAGCTGTGGGAAGTTTCAAAAGAAAGACTTCCAAAATCAAATGTCCATGGTAACCTTATATACATTCGTGGTTGCCCACAAAATAGAATAGACATCACATAAGCTAGTGACAGCGTTACAATTGGCTTAATGCTTAACGCTACTTTTATCTCAATATGCAGAGATAAACTTAGTTACATGGGTGTTAGTCTCATCCTTGCAGCAGAAAAGCTAGATCAGGCTGGTTTTTGTAGGTTCACTATCTCCCAGGGTACGTCTAGACTACCGGGTTTTGTCGACAGAAGTTTTGTCGACAGTATCTGTCGACAAAACTTCTGTCGACAAAGAGCGTCCAGACACATTGAGTTCTGTCAACAAAGCAAGCTGCTTTGTCGACAGAACCCTGTAGTCTAGACGCAACCCTACATGCAATAACATCTTCTGTCGACAGAACTCTGTTGACAGAAGGTGTTATGCCTCGTAAAATGAGGTATACCAGCGTCGACAAAACTGCTGAGTTCTGTCGACAGAACTCAGCGGTAGTGTAGACGCTGGTATAGTTTTGTCGACAAAAGTCCACTTTTGTCGACAAAACTCAGTAGTCTAGACACACCCTCACACACAACGCAAGGTCACGTTCAGTCAGTTGCATACACACTTCACATTATTCCTTTTAACAAAATACATTTTGCTTCTCAGAGGTTTGGTCACGGTAGCTGGCGGTCAGCATAGCATGTCACCCTCCTGTCACACTTGGTGCCAGAAGAACAAAGCTTGCAAAGGAGTTTGAATTCCCTCCATCTCCCCATGCTGCAGCGGTAAAAGAAACCGTCCCCTGAAACCGTCCCCTTCTCCTGTCGCTGGAGAGTTGGAAATGGAGCCGTTCCTTGTGGGGAAAGAAGTGGGTGTGTCAGGAGGAGGATTTGTGCTCAAACCTCCCCACAGACCAGAGCCCCCCATTGGGGCAAGAAAGAGCCTTGAGTCAGGCACTTGAGAACTCGCGGTTCCTGCTACCCTATGATGGCATATTAGGAAAGCTATTGCACTAGCCTGGTTAGCTCAGTTGGTAGAGCATAAGACTCTTAATTTCAGGGTTATGGGTTCAAGTCCTATGCTGGGCAATGCCCTTCTTTAACTCACATTCTCAGCCTACAAGCAATTCACTCTCAGCTTTCACCAGGGTTTTAGAAAGAAAAAGTCTAGTCCTGGGGTCCAGCTTTAGTAGAACCAGACAGAAAACAAGCTGCAAGTTCCATCTTCTGAGGAGAAGGGAAGAGGATTTTCTTCTCCACATCAGCCCAGGGAGGAGAAAAAATAACCTTTGGCCTGCTGATTTTCCCCTGTCAGCTTCTGTAGCTTCACCTCCTGCCACAGCAGCTCCAGCTTTGAGCTCCAAATCTCAAGGGGTTGGTGAGGAAATGAGGAGCTGGCAGCTCGGATTAGTGGCTTCCCTGAGAACAAGAGGCGGAGTGTTCACAAGGTGCATTCCCCTCCCCTGCAGAGCAGGGTGTTGGAAGGACTGAGTAACAGAACAGTCAGACAAGTTCCACCAAAGCCAAAGTGTGTTTCTGTGGTGTAGTGATTCTTGCTGTTGCCTAACATGCAAAAGGTCCCTGGTTGAAAGACAGGCTCTGCTCTTATTGCTGCTTCCCTGGGTGCCCAGGTAAGTGCAGCTGCTGCTTACTAGCCTGTTCATGAGCCCAACACCCACGTGACAGGGGAGTGACATCAGCTGAAAATGCCCCTTGCTGCCAGCCTGGGGAAGGGAGATGAATCAGGCCAGGCAGCTGCAGGAGGCTTGTGGCTTGGCCTCCCCTGCCCTGGGAGGCTGGTGTATTGGGCTGGCTCTGCCTCCTGCCTCCCTTGTGTGACTTGCCCAGTGTCCACAGGCCAAATGTCAAAAAAGCTTCTTCCAAAAAAAAGCAGAAGAAAAAGCTGCACAAATTGGGTTTTGAAATTTGTGTAGCTTTTTCCAGAAGAGCCATGCAGTGTAGACACAGCCTGAGTGTTGCTCAGCACTGGTAGGAGACAGGGAGGGACAAAATGGTCTAACGGCACCTGCAGCCTTTCAGAACCACCCTCAGCCCAGCCCCAAGAACCAGCCCTTCCCTCCACCCTCACTGGAGTCTGCTGGGAACTGGGGTCTGCCTGGTCTGTAAAAGGTGCCCTGGAAATGAGAAAGCAGCTAAAGTGACTCTGGTGGGACTTGAACCCACAACCTTTGAATGTCTTGCTGGGCTCAGGTTAACCACCACAGCTTAGAAGTCCAACATGCTTTCCATTGCACCACAGAGCCTGTTAGCTAGGTCTGAAATCTCCACTCTCTGCTTTGCAGCATGGCAATTGTTGGAGGGAAAGAAAGGGGAGCCAGGTCTGCCTCTTTTGGGAGAGCAGGCAGGAAGAGGGAGGGGGCCACTGAGCCCCTGACAGTTAAAGTAAGGGATAAGAACAGAGCTGCATTTGGAGAATGTGGGTATCGATCCCACTGCCTCTCACATGCTAAGCGAGCGCTCTACCACTTGAGCTAATTCCCCTGCTAGGATAAAAAGAAAGCTCTCCTGCCCCATGCACATTGTCCCAGAGCCCACAAGGTTCCTGCAGATGCCCAAGGCTTCTTTCGGAAAGGGCCACTTGTGATTTATTTCGAAGTAAGTGCTGTGTAGCCAGCCCCAAATTACAAAATAAGCTATTTCAAAATAGGCACATTGATTATTTTGAACTATGGGTCGCACACCTAGTGAGTTAAAGCTGAACTCTGTCCCCAGCTCGCTGCTTCACCCACCCACGTACTGACTCCGCTTTGCAATGGGGCTGTTTGCATTGGCCTCTTCTCTTTGTAGCCAGGCTTCAGCCAGGACTGAGGCTCAGGGGAAACCTCACAAAGGAGATTCCAGGCAGCCAGGCCATGGGGGTCTCTGAGATGCCCCAGCCCTGCAGCCTGTCCCACCTGGCTGTTGCCAAGGTTGCTCTGTGAGGTCACTGCCTCCCGGCCAATGAGCTGAGGTGCTGCACAAGGCCCTTGTGATGTCACTGCTGCCTCCCAGGGCTCATGTCCTGCCCCTGGCCAGCCCCTTGGCGTGTGTGAGCTGCTCCCCCTGCCCCTGTCACTCAGGGCTGGTTCTGGGGTTCAAGCAGGGAACATCAGAGGCTGCTCAGGGGGACATATTGGGGCCTGTGAGTGTTGCTGTCCTGCTGTACAGACAGGGCCATAGAGCCTCAGGAGGCTGTAGCCGTGGGAGACACTTCCCTGGTTTTGGGAGGGAGACGAGACGTCAAGGCCCATGACTCGGAGCCAGCTACAGATACCCATGGAAAACTGATTTTCAGAGGGGTGTGATCAGCCCTTCCTGTGTATCTGGCTTCTTCAAGGGGCTTAATCAGGAGCTAAAAGTTGAAGAAGGGCCATTTAGAAGGGTGAATTTCTTTCCCTGGTAACTTTTTTTGTGTGCTGCATGGGCCTAATGGACTCCAGGGTCGGGGGAGCTAGTTATTTTGTCTGACAGACAATCCCCAGGCCCTAAGCATGGTGCGGGCGAGGCCCATGGGGCAGTTTGCCTGGTGGGGTTTGGGGGGTGGAGAAGCTGTGAAGCTCTGTGAGTGGATAAGGTCCCTGGCTGAGCTGCGCCACCTGCCGTGTGTGTGACTCAAACTGTCCCTCGTCCCCTTTTGTGCGTCTGTTGCGCTTCCAGCGTCTTTCCTCAGGCACGTTCATCCGGCAAAGACCCCCCCAGGGATCTTGTATCTTCCTTTGTGCAACTCAGCCACAGACACTGCCAGGGCTGGAAGGAAATTGCTGCACTTTGGGAGTCAAAGGTGTTGTCTGGCACCATAAAGCAGTTTCACCCAGGAGCCTGAGAAGGCCACCATGGCTCAGCTGGCCAAAGTCCTTGTTTTGTAAACAAAAGATCCTGGGTTTTATGCCTGGTGGTGTCTTATTGCAGCCTGTGCTTGCATTTTCCTATGTCCTTCTGGGGCACAGAAGAGGCCTCCTCTGGCCACCCATGGAACTGCGGGTTCAGGAAAAGGCTGATTGGGGAGGAGTGTTGGGAAGAAGGAAACCACAAGCGAGAAGCACCTGATGCCCACAGACTCTCACTCTCCAAGGCTGCAGGAGCTGTAGAGGTTGCACCCTCAGGCTCTCTGAGCACGGACACCCCCAGGGAATCACAAGGGCATGTGGTGCTGGCTCTCCTGTCCCAGCAATTGCAGTCAGAGCCCTGCCTTGCCAGTGCCAGTCACAGCAGCCTCTGCACCTGCTCCAGGCTTGTGGTTTCCTTCTACCCAACACTCCTCCCCAATCAGCCTTTTCCTGAACCAGCAGTTCCATGGGTGGCCAGGGAAGGCCTCTCCTGTGTCCCAGAAGCTGCCAGGCTCTGACTCTTGTCCCCTTGGTGCCCCCGTCTAAATTCTCTTTTAAATTGGTCTTTCTGGTCCTGCTCAGAGCGTTTTTCTCCTCAGCAGCGCACAAAAGAGAAGCTGTTGTCACTGGCCCTGCAAGGCAAGATGAGTTTTGCCTGCCCCCCTCAGCCTGACTCCCTACTTGGCCCCATTCCTGCCTCTCTTCCTTGGCTGACCCAGTGACCGAAAGGGGCTGCGGCTGCTGCTGACAGGGAAGAAGCTGGGAGGCAAGGTGCTGGCAGCAAGAGATTCCAGCTGCCTCTTTGCCCTGGGTCTCAGTGGTTGTTGGGTGGGAGAGTAGAGTTTATCGGACTTTGGGCTAAGCTCTAGAGCAGCCAAGGGAGAGGTGGGGAAGTGACTTCTGGATACTCTGTGTGGCCCAGGGATGAGGACTAAGAGCCGTCCTTGTGTTTTTTGCCGTAAAGTGTTGTTTCTGGGTCCTTTGCCTAAGATCGAGCACTTCTGCCTTCCGGAGAGCCATGTCACAGGCACAAGCCCCCAGAGACCCCTTCAGGGACACATCACAGGCAGGGCCAGACTGAGCCATTCCGGTGCCCCGGGCTGACAGTTCAATTGCGCCCCGGGTTGGAGGAGGGCGCATGCATGTAGCTGGCGGTGGCAGGATGCACGTGCCTGGCCCAGCCCGGCTACCGCTGCTGGTGGGCAGCCTTAGGGCACCTGAAGCAGGCTGAGCTTGGCCATGCAGGGTCCCGCAGCCATTGGGGGGAGGGCGCTGCTGGCCAGCGCTGCAGGGGTTCATGTGGCCCCCGCCCGGGCAGCTGCCGCAGGGTGGCTGCTGGGAGCTACTGCAGCCCGCAATCCAAGAGCCGGGCATGCGGCGCCTGATGGCAGCTATAAAGGGCAGCTGCCCGGCTAGCCCAGGCCTTAATCTGGCCCTGGTCACAGGACCAAGCAAGGGACAGAAACACTGGGCACTGTCAGTGTCTGGGCCAGAGATAAAGACCCTCTTGGAGCTGTGATCCGAGGGGGAGTCTCTGCAGGCCCGGCAGTCCAGGAGGAGGAATGTGACATTTATAAACACAAAAACATCAGAACGGCCGTACTGGGTCAGACCAAAGGTCCATCCAGCCCAGTGTCCTGTCTGCCAACAGTGGCCAGTGCCAGGTGCCCCGGAGGGGGTGGACCGAAGACAACGATCAAGCAATTTGTCTCCTGCCATCCGTCTCCAGCCTCTGACAAACAGAGGCCTGGGACACCATTCCTACCCCCTGGCTAATAGCCTTTTATGGACCTAACCTCCATGAAATTATCTAACATATGGCCAAATGGCTGATGGCCTTGCAGAGAGAGGCCACCTCCCCCCTCCTGCATCCTAGACCAAGTCAGACCCAAGGTCAACGAATTGCGGGAGGGGTATGCGAGGGCCCGTGAGGGCAGGTCCCGCTCTGGGGAAGCACCGCAGCACTGGGCATACTGTGAGGAACTGGACCGAATCCCGGGGTGTGGGGAGCCCCTGTCTCCAGGGAGAGTTGTGGAGTCTGGGATGGAGACACCTGGGAAGCAGCGGCTGCAGCTTCAGGATGACAATGCTGATGACCTGCAGCTCCAGGGGACGCAGGAGGACTCCCAAACATCTTCACACAGCGGGGAGGGAACATCAGGTGAGTGCTGGGAGGTTGCAACACCCAGGACATGTCGACACTTGCAGTCTCCTTCAGGAGAGGGATGCAAATGGAGACATTCAAAATTGTAAATGAAACCGGGATTTAAATATCCCGCGCTCTATTTGCATAATCGTGTCCGGGTGCTGTTTCAAAATACTTTATTATGAAATAAAAAACACCATTTAGATGCAGTTATTTGGGGAGAAAACCCTTCTTCCGAAATAACCCTTAAACACTCCCCTCTGGTCTGGATCTAACAGCAGTGTCAGCGTTTGCTAGTCGGGGCTCTGGACAGCACCTGCACAGAGAGAGATGGCAACTGCGGGACGCCCTGGCCAACTGTCCCAATGTCTCCCAGCAGAAAAGAAAACAAAAGAGGCCAATGCAAACAGCCCCTGGCAGCCAGGGAGTCAGCACGTTGGTGGGTGGGGCAGGACGCTGGGGGCAGAGCTGGGCTCTAACTAGCTGGGTGACCTTGGCCCATTCAGTGAATCTCTCCTTGTCTCCATGGCCCTGTCTGTACAGCAGGGACAGCAACACTCACAGGCCCCGCAGGAGGGGGCTAGTTTAATGCTTCAACCCAGGGCCCAGCAATGAGCCCCCAAGCTTGCCCTGTTCTGGAGCCATTTTTGCTGTGTGAATTCTGTGGGGCGGGTGAGGTCAGGCCTGGGCACTGGGATTATTTACCATTGTCCCTGATCCTGGAGCATTGCTGACTTTACAGCTGTGATGGCCGAGTGGTTAAGGCGTTGGACTAGAAATCCAATAGGGTTTCCCTGCGCAGGTTCAAATCCTGCTCACAGCGAGGCCTGTGTTTTGGCCACGCCCTAACCAGGGCAACAAGCTGCACAACCCCTGGGCCACTCTCCCTGTCCCCAGTCAATCCCTTTCTGCACCTTCCGAGAGAGGCACAGAGCATGGTGCCTCCTTATGGGTCCCTGGACTCTAGGGAAACGCTCAGCTCCTGCAGCCTCTGCCCCTTGCCCAGCACCCCATAGCTCAGCCCTACCCCTGGGGGCTGCCCTGCTCCAGTGTGTGATAGGAGTTGAGTTAGAGGATGGAGCGTCTGGGCCTGCCCCCAAAGGTCCATCCATGAAGGGCAGAAATGTTGGGGATATGATGTGGGTCACTCCTCCCGAGGCACACAGCCCCCCCCCCCCGTGTTGGGAGCAAAGGGTCTAGAGAAGTATTGGGGGGGGGGGCGTCTTGTTCCCTGCTCTTGCTCTGCCTTGGGCAAAGAATTAGTAACAGAATATTTGTCCAAGTTTATGTACAGAAAAAAACTGACAAGCATGTTTCTGTGGGGTGGTGGGTATCGTGTTTGCTTAATGTGCAAAAGGCTCCTGGTTCAAAGCCAAGCAGAAAGTGGGAAAGGGGGTTCTGCTCCTATTTGTGTCTCCCCAAGTAAACACAGCTCCTGCTGCTTGGGAATAAGCCCAACTCCCAGGTTGAGGAAAGCAAGGAACAACAGGAGCCCTGTCCTAGAAAGGGAGGGGCCAGTGTGTGTGAGTGCATGGCCCAGACAGACAACTCCAGGGTGCAAGGACATCTCTAGTGGCCCTGAGGGGGGGAGACATGGGTGTTAGCAACATGCTCATGTGGTGCCATGTTCCAGCACTGCCAACAAGGAGTGTTTTTTGTGGTGTCACCTGATTGCCCCCAACTGTAGCCCTTGTACCTGCCCTGTGGCAGGATAGAGACCCAGGGCCAAGAGAAAGCAGGAAGAGCCCCAGGATGCAGCTCATCTCCCCTTTTTTCCTGCAGTGCAGGTTGTGAGAACAGCTCTAAGCAAAACCATCAACTTGAAGCAATTAGCCCCTATTGGAGCATACCAAAGCCTGGGGTTAAACCAGGGACCTTTAGATCTTCAGTCTAATGCTCGCCCAACTGAGCTACTTTGGCTGTGATAAGAGGCCTGTCTGGCCTGTAATTCTCTGTCCAGGATGTTTTGCCGCATGTCGTCATGCCCTGCCCAGGAAGGCCAGACTGGCCTTTCCACAGCGCCCCTCCCCCACAGCCCAGAGCCAAGGTTCCCTCTAAGCCAGGCCTGAGCAATACAGGCCAGCGGGCTGGATCCAGCCCATGAAGCCACCCAACATGGCAGCAAGAAGCCTCAGGCAGATTCCCTGCTCGCCCTGCCCCCACGCACAGCTGAGAGAAGGGGCTGCTGGGCCCTTTGTGTCTCCCAGCTGTAGAGGAAAAGGCTTCATGCCTGGTCCCTGCTCCCAGCTTGTTTGTGGCCAATGGGAGCTGCCTGCTTGAAGCCCTGGCCAGTCCCCACAAGCTCTTATTCACCCCGGCGTGTGACCTGTACCCCCTGCACAGGGAAGGGGCTGCCTGAGAAATGTGCTTGGCTGCTGGGAGCAGTCACAGCCTGCCTCTGGCACCCCAGCCCCTCCCTTCCCTCAGCCCACTGGCCCTCCCTGTGATGGAAAAGGGCAAAGACATGGCAGATTTCATTAATACAGATGAGGCTGGTTTCCCTGACTGGGAATTGAACCCAGGACTCAGCAGTGAAAGTGCTGAATCCTAACCACTAGACCATCAGGGACACATGAACAGTGGTCTCTCCTTAGCTACCCTTGCCTTTCACAGGCCACTTTCTGTCCCCTTCAGGACACGGGTCCATTTTTCATTGTCCAGAGGGGACAAGAACAGAAACCAAACAGAACATCAGAACAGCCAGACTGGGCCATGCCAGTTGCCCAACTAACCCAGGATCCTGTGTCACAACAGCAGCCAAGTTCATTGCCCAGTGGGAATCCTCAGGACAGACAATTGTTAAGTGATCCCTCCTGTTGCCCATTCCCAGCTTCTAGAATACACCAGCTAGGGACACCTGCCCTGTGCATCCTGGTTAAATGCCATTGATTGACCTTCCCTGCATTAAATTATCCAGTTCTGTTTTGGATCAAATGTCTTGGGCTGCGCAGGCCTTGAGTCATGGCAAGAGCTGGAGGGGAATGGGGAACGGCTGCACTTTGGAATGGGAGGGGGGTGTCTGGCTCCATAAAGTAGAACAGTTTCAAAGCCCCTTTCAAGGAGGGCACCATGGCTTAGCTGGCTAAATCAGCTGCCTCATAAACAGGGGTGACTTATTGTAGCCTTTGTTCACATTTACTGATGCCCTTCTGGGACACAGAAGAGGTCTCTCCTGGCCACCCATGGAACTGCTGGTTCAGGAAAAGGCTGATCGGGGATGGGTGTTTGGAAGAAGGAACAACAGGTGAGAAGCACCTGATGCCCACAGACCCTGACTCTCTATGGCTGCAGGAGCTGCAGAGGTTACACCCTCAGGCTCTCTAGGCCCTGACCCCCTGAGGGAATCACAAGGGCATGTGTTGCTGGCTCTCCTGTCCCAGCAATTGCAGTCAGAGCCCTGCCTTGCCAGTGCCAGCAGCTTCTGCAGGGGCTCCAGGCTTGTGATTTCCTTCTTCCCAATCCCCCTCTCAAATCAGCCTTTTCCTGAACCAACAGTTCCATGGGTGGCCAGGGGAGGCCTCTTCTGTGTCCCAGAAGGTCATAAGTAAATGTGAGCAAAGGTTACAACAAGGCACCACTGGGAGTTGAACCCAGGATCTCCTGTTTATGAGGCAGGTGCTTTAGCCAGCTAAGCCATGGTGCCCTCCTCTAAAGTGTCTTTAAAATGGCTCTTTATGTTTCCAGTCAACACTTTTAACTCCCAAAGTGCAGCCATTCCCCACTTCCCTCCAGCCATCGAGCCCAGGCGGTGTCTGGCCCCCAGGGCACAGAAAGCTACAGCTCAGTGGGCAGGGGCCTTTGGCTTCCTTGCCCATGGGATGCTGTTGCAGGAAGGGCTGCTCAGCAGGGACGGGGTTCACCTGTGGAGGAAGGGAAGAGTATTTGGGTGCAGACTGGCTAACCTAGTGAGGAGGCTTTAAACTAGGTTTGATGGGGGCAGGTGCCCAAAGCCCAGAGGTAAGTGAACAACATGGACACCTGGGGGATACCAGGGCACAGGCAGGAGAAGATGGGAATGAATCCTGCTACCTCTGCCATGGCTTGGCCCAGGAGGGATGGGGTCTAGCAGCTTTTCACCCCAGCTTTGTGGGAGGCCAAGTAGGAAGGGGCCTCTGGAGGCTCATAGCCCCCTGGCCTGCTGTGTCTGTGAAAAGGGGGGAGAGGACACACACTTGTCACTGGGGAACAGGGCGCATGGATCCCACTTGTTCCTGCAGAAAATGAAACAGGCTGAGCATTTTGCAGAGAACAGGCCAGAGCCCTTCTCCTGTCCCTGGAGAGATGGAAATGGGGCTGTTCCTTGTGGGGAAAGAAGTGGGTGTGTTGGGAGTGGGATTCGAGTTCAAACCTCTCCGCAGAGCAGAACCCCACATTAGGGGCAAGAAAGAGCCTTGAGTCAGGCAGTGGAGAACACTTGGCTCCTGTTTCACTGAGATGGGATATTAGGAAGCTTTTCACACACAGCCTGGCTAGCTCAGTTGGTAGAGCATGAGACTCTTAATCTCAGGGTCATGGGTTCGAGCCCCATGCTGGGCGGTGCTCTTCCTTAACTCACATTCTCAGCCTGTGAGCAATTGGCTCTCAGTTTTCACCAGGGTTTTAGAAAGAAAAAGTCTAGTCCTGGGGTCCAGCTTTACTAGAACCAAAGAGAGAACCAACTGCAATTTCCATCTTCTGAGGGGAAGGGAAGAGGATTTTCTTCTCCTCAGTTCTAGCCACAACAGCCCAGGGGGGAGAAAAAATAACCCTCCGCCCGCTGATTGTCCCCTGTCAGCTTCTGTAGCTTCACCTCCTTCCACAGCAGCTCCAGCTTTGAGCTACAAATCTCAAGGGGCTGGTGAGGAAATTAGGCGCTTCCCTGAGAACAAGAGGTGGAGTGTTCACAAGGAGCATCCCCCTCCCCTGCAGAAAAGGGTGTTAGAAAGAGCCAGAAACAGAACAGTCAGACAAGTTCCATCCCTTGAAATGTGTTTCTGTGGTGTAGTGGTTATCATGTTTACTTAACATGCAAAAGGTCCCTGGTTCAAAGCCAGGCAGAAACACAGGGTCTTCTCTTATTGCGGTGCCCAGGTAACTGCAGCTGCTGCTGACCAGCCTGTTGATGAGCCCAACACTCATGTGACGGGGGTAACGTCAGCTGATAATGCCCCTTGGTGCCAAACTGGGGAAGCCAGATAAATTAGGCCAGGCAGCTGCTTGTGCCTTGGCCTCCCCTGCCCTGGGAGGCTGGTGCATTGGGCTGGCTCTGCCTGCTGCCTCCCTTGTGTGACTTGCCCAGTGTAACAGGCCAAATGTCGGAAAAGCCTCTTCCCGGCCCCCCAAAAAAAGCAGAAGAAAAAGCTGCACAAATTGGGTTTTGAAGTTTGCGTAGCTTTTCCCAGAAGAGCAGTGTAGGGCAGACATAGCCTGAGTGTTGCTCAGCACTGGTAGGAGACAGGGAGGGACAAAACGATCTAATGGCACCTGAAGCCTTTCAGAACAACTCCCAGCCCCAACCGCAAGAACCAGCCCTTCCCTCCATCCTCACTGGGGTCTGCTGGGAACTGTCTGGACTCAAGCCCACCCCAGTTTCACCCTAAGGATTGCCTGTTCTGTAAAAACTGCACTCTGGAAATGAGAAAGCAGCTAAAGTGACACTCGTGGGACTTGAACCCATAAGCTTTGAATGTCTAGCTGGGCTCACATGAATCACTGCAGCTTAAAATAGTGATAGAAAAGTAGCCATGTTAGTCTAGGGTAGCTGAAACAAAATACAGAAAAAAACCAGTTTCTTGCCATTTCAACCAGAAAGGACATTATCTCAATGACTTAATTACCTGCATCCTGCTTCAAAAGCCTTTTAAAACTGCACTTTAAAGGGAATCCTCTGAACTGTTATTCATGCTAAAATTCAACACTTTACGGCGGGGTCCTAACAAAGACTCTAGTTATCTTACCCATTACAAAGATAGCTTCCCCAATTATCACCTCTAATATCATTAGCTCACAGACATTTACCTTCCCCCCCGCATCCCTGTTCTGTTCTGAAATTTGATTTGTCCTTTTCATATGTGTTCGGTTTTTTTAATTGTATCCTTTGGTATATATGGTTGTGACAATTTTCTTCCACTATTTGATCTGAGGAAGTGGGTCTGGCCCACGAAAGCTCATCATCTAATAAACCATCTTGTTAGTCTTTAAAGTGCTACATAGTCCTGTATTTTGTTGCAGCTTAAAAGTCCAACATGCTTTCCATTGCACCACAGAGCCTGATATCTCCACTCTCTGCTTTGCAGCATGGCAATTGCTGGTGGCAAAGAAAGGGGAACCAGGTCTGTCTCTTTTGGGAGAGCAGGTAGGAAGAGGGAGGGGGCCACTGAGCTCCTGACAGTGAAAATAAGGGATAAGAGCTGAGCTGTAGTTGGAGAATGTGGGCATCGATCCCACTGCCTCTCGCATGCTAAGCAAGCACTCTACCACTTGAGCTAATTCCCCTGTTGTGTTTACAAAAGTCTTCTTGGAGGCACTTCCCTTCTCCACAGGGACGTCTGTCATCTAGGTCAGTTAGTCGTGGGAAAGGAGAAGGCTCCAAAAAGGCCTCAAGGGCAACTCTCAAGGAGACTCCCTGCAGCAAAGCCATGGGGAGGGGGGGGGGCTCTGAGATGGCCCCTGCCCTGCAGCCTGTCCCACCTGGCCATTGTCATGGACTCTCTGTGAGGTCACCACCTCCCAACCTCCTTTAGCCAATAAGCTGAGGGGCTGCAAAGGGCCCTTGTGATGTCACTGCCACACCCATCCCTGCCCTCCAGGGCTAATGTCCTGCCCCAGGCAGCCCCTTTGCCTGGCTGAGCTGCTCCCAGGGGTGAAAGTGACACATTTCTTACAGGGAGTCCTGGGAGATGAAGCAGCTGGAGGGAGCCGAGAGCAGAGGCCAGCCTGAGAGCTGAGAGTCAGAGGTGCCCACTGCACTTTCACACCCCAGGTCCTATGGTGTAAGGGCAGCACTCAGGACTCTGAACCCTGCAATCTGAGTTCAAATCTCAGTGTGACCTACTGAGACTCAGCTGATTGTTACAAGGTTTAGGTGCTTCAGTTTCTATGCACTGAGGTTCAGTAAAGAGAGTTTTGTTCCTCTTGCTGGGTGTCTGAGGCCACTGGAGCTCCATCTCCAGACTGAGCAGGTGGGCTGGAAGGGCCTGATGCCATCACAGCTGCAGGGCAGGTCACCCACCTGGCCCCTGAGCCCAGCCTGTGCTGGAGGCAGCCAGACAGTGTGAGCGGGTAGGAGGGAGGATTGGGGGAAGGGTCCTGAGTCCTGGCTGCCAGCCACGCACCTTGGCACAAAGACCAATGGCCCCTGCACAAAGTGCATTGTGGGAATAAGAGTTGGGGCAGCAGGAAAGGGGCCGGCCCCTCAGTACTATGGTATAGACAGGAGAAGATGGGAATGAATCCTGCTACCTCTGCCATGGCTTGGCCCAGGAGGGCTGGGGTCTAGCAGCTTTGCACCCCGGCTTTGTGGGAGGCTAAGTAGGAAGAGGCCTCTGGAGGCTCATAGCCCCCTGGCCTGCTGTGTCTGTGGAAAGGGGGGAAAAGGACACACACTTGTCACTGGGGAACAGGGCGCATGGATCCCACTCGTTCCTGCAGAAAATGAAACATTTTTCAGAGAACAGGCCAGAGCCCTTCTCCTGCCCCTGGAGAGATGGAAATGGGGCCGTTCCTTGTGGGGAAAGAAGTGGGTGTGTCGGGAGTGGGGTTCGAGTTCAAACCTCTCCACAGACCAGAACCCCACATTAGGGGCAAGAAAGAGCCTTGAGTCAGGCAGTGGAGAACACTTGGCTCCTGTTACCCTGAGATGGGATATTAGGAAACTTTTCCCACACATCCTGGCTAGTTCATTTGGAAGCACATGAGACTCTTAATTTCAGTGTTGTGGGTTCAAGCCCCATGCTGGGCGGTGCCCTTCCTTAACTCACTTTCTCAACCTGCAAGCAATTGGCTTTCCGTTTTCACCAGTGTTTTAGAAAGAAAAAGTCTAGCCCTGGGTCCAGCTTTAGTAGAACCAGAGAGAGAACCAACTGCAATTTCCATCTTCTGAGGAGAATTACAGGCCAAATGTGTCAGCTAAAGTAGCTCACTTGGGAGAGTGTTAAACTGAAGCTCTGAAGGGCCCTGGTTCAATCCCAGCCTTTGCCAGGTGTTAATAGGTAATCCTTTCTAAGGTTCCCCTTTATTTAATGATCATTTCACCCTTTTTGGCCACAGCTGGGCCCTGACAAATCATGTTTGTGTGACTGGCCCCTGTTCCTCCCAGCCCTTCCTGAGAGTTGCTGCTTCCTTGGCTAATGCCCACCCAGCGCTGGCACAAGGGCTGTGGCTCAGGGTGAGGTGCTGATGGGGGCACATTTGACTAGTCTCGTGTGAGCTCCTTGGAGCCAGCCAGCTGAGCAGGAGGAGAAACCCAGCAACCAGCTCAAGCAGGGTGGGAGGACAGAGACCCTCTCTCACCTGGGCACTGCAGGCAGCAAGAATTGGAGTCATCAGTGGAGTGGTGACAATGGGGGCAAGACACAGACATCTTCTCCTCCCCCTGAGGAAGGGGGCTGGGCCCGGGATCCAAGTCCCTTTCAGCCCCCAGGAGAAGGGAGCTGAGAGAGAGGGGAGGGAAGGAGGTGGCCAGAGCCTCCTCCCAGCAGGCTGGGTCTGTGGGAGCAGGGGTGAGGGGGCCTGGACCTGCTTTCCTGCCCCCTTCTCACACTGGTCTCAGAGCGTCAGCAGCCGCCCGCTATCTGGTGGGTGGGGCCTTCGCTCAGCGTTTGGCAGCCAGAGGGCTCTGCATCCATACGTAGGCCTGGCCTGCCCCCCTCTTGCCCTGCCTCGGTTGCTCTGTGGCTTCTGAGCCTTCCCTTGGAGCTGTCAGCACCAGCCCCCCCCCCCCCCCGCTCCCCCGCCCGTGCTCAATGTGCCCAGAGGAGGAAAGGGGATCTGGGCTCCAGTCTGAGGCTCTTCCTGCCTCCTGCTTTCCCCTGGTTCCTGCCTGGCCCTGGGCCTCTTTCCTGCCAGCCCCACGGGGGCCAGGGGAAAAGCAGGGGGGTGGGTACAAGGGCCACATTTGTGGGCATCAGGTGGCACCACAAGAAACGCTCCCTGTCGGCCTGGCTGGAACATGGCGCCACATGAGCAATTTGTTGGCACCAATGTGCCCCCCTGGCCAGTCTGAGCGGGGAGCCAGGGACGGTCCCTGCAAACCTGGGGCCATTGGCCAAGGCTGCTGCTCTTGTGTCTGTGCTGGGACCCTCTGGGCCTCAGGAGCGCTAGAGATGTGGGGCAGCTCTGTCCTCCCAGCCTGGGGCTGCCTGTCTGGGCAACGCCCTCACACACACTGGCCCCTCCCCTCCTGGGACAGGGCTCCTGCCGTTCCTTGGCTACTCAGCCTGGGAGTTGGGCTTATCCCAAGCACAGGCCAAGCAGCAGGAGCTTAGCTGGGCATTAAAGGAATCTGCAATAAGAGTGGAGCTGTCTTCGAACCAAAGGCCTTCTGCATATTAACTAAACACGATAACCACTACCCCACAGAAACATGCTTAAACCACTTTTTTTCTGTACATAAACTTGGACAATAATTCTGTTACTAATTCTTTGGCCAAGGCCTGGGGGCAGAGGCAGAGCAAGAGCAAGGAACAAGACACCCCCCCCACACACACAAGATACTTTGCTCCCAACACAGGGCGGGGGGGGGGGGCTGTGTGCCTCGGGAGGAGTGACCCGCATCATATCCCCAACATTTCTGCCCTTCATGGATGGACCTTTGGGGGCAGGCCCAGACGCTCCATCCTCTCACTCAACTCCTATCACACACTGGAGCAGGTCAGCCCCCAGGGATAGGGCTGAGCCATGGGGTGCTGGGCAAGGGGCAGAGGCTGCAGGAGCTGAGAGTTTCCCTACAGCTCAGGGACCCATAATGAGGCACCATGTCCCTTATCTCTCTTGGAAGGCACAGAAAGGGATTGACTGGGGATGGGGAAAGTGGCTCAGGGGTTGTGCAGCTTGTTGCCCAGGTTAGGGGTGTGGCCAAAACACAGGCCTGACTGGAAATGTGGTTGCCTTACCCCCTCACCCCCCACAAAAAACCATACCTTGGCATTGGAAACTTCAGACAAGCACAACAAAAATGATGAAAGGGTTGGATCAGCTGCCAGATGAAGAGAGATTGGGACTTTTCATCTTAGAAAGATGGAGACAGAGTGGAAATAAAATAGAGGTCTATAAATCATGGCTGTTTTGAGATTGTAAATAAGCAAAGGTATTTTTCTTGTTCCCATAATAGAAGAATTAAGGATGCGCCATGATATTAGCAGGTTGAAAACAAACAAAAGGAACAATTTCTTCACACAAGCGCAGTCAACCTGTGGAACTCCTTGCCAGAGGATGTTGTGAAGACCAGGACTATAAGGGCATGTCTATACTTGGAAACTATTTTGAAATTGCTTAAATCAACATAATAACTTCCAGTCTAAGAAAATAGAAATAGTGTGTCCTCAGTATGGGGAAGCCTCAGATTTAGTCTGAGGCAGGCTCTGTTAATGTTCATTTCTGGGGGCATGGAATTAAAAATAGAGACGCAAGGCTGGGAGCAGCTGAAGCCAAGAGCCCTGTTCTACTGTGTCAACAATCTCCGAGGTGACATGAAATCCCCTCTCCCATTTCTAATCCTGAAATATCATCAACTTTATTATGTCATTCCCGGCCGCTTGATACAGCCTTTGAACTCTGACTGCAGTTATTGACCTGCCAGAGATGGAGAGATGTCAAAAGAGACTAAGCTGCATTGACTAAAGCTTCTGCCAAAGCCTGGGATTGAACCAGGGACCTTTAGATCTTCAGTCTAACGCTCTCCCAACTGAGCTACTTTGGCAACTGCTGCAAGCTTTCTGAGGCCCATGTTTCTCTCAGGCATATTTTTCTCTCAGCAGAATACAAGAGAGATGCTGCTGCCAGGGGACCTGCAAGGCAAGATGAGCTTTGCCTGCCCCCCTCAGCCTGACTTGCACTTGGCCCCATTCCTGCCTCTCTTCCCGGGGTGTCCCAGTGGCTGAAAGGGACTGTGGCTGCCAATGCAGGGAAGAAGATGGGCAGGGAGGCCGTGTTCCCTCTGAGATTTTCCATCCATGGGTGGAGTGAGTTTCATAATGTGCACCACTAGTGAGGTCGTTTGCGCTTGTGCGGATGTGGGCTACTGTGGTACCCGCCAGTTACTCACAAACAGCTTAGCTAAATATAGCTTGATAATTGTATAGAAGAAAAAATACTGAAACAAGGGATGTCATTCCTGGTTACTTGCTACAGCCTTCGAACTCTGACTACAGGGCTAGGTCTACACTGGGAGGTTCTTGCGCAAAAAATCCTGAAACCCGGCCCCTTGTCCTATCATTAGAGAGATAGAAATGGGACTGTAGAGCGGCTGTTAGGTGGGGAAAGAGAGGTGCTCCCGCCACCTCCCCGAGCAACTCACACATGTAAGAAAACTGCCATTGGATGTGTCTGCATAGATGTCAGGATGGCCAAGTGGTCTAAGGCGCCAGACTCAAGCACCTGTCTTTCCCTTAGTTGGGTGTTCTGGTCTCCAAATGGAGGCGTGGGTTCAAATCCCACTCCTGACACATCCTCTTTTCTTATATCATCTCTTTTATGTCTAGAGAGGTGACCTCATTTCTCCTGACATTGTAGGAGCCCTTGCTCCTCCCACATGCTCATGAAAGCATTTCTTTTAGGCTGCATCTACACTGCAGCGTTCCTTGGGCATAACGGCCATTACACTGCAATAACAATGGGAGCATCTACACTGCAATTCCATTATTCCGACGTCTGTAACGCTCCATCCAGACCAGTGGTCTGAGGAGCCAGGAGGTTTCCAGGCTGCAGACAGCCAAACCCACAGGCAAAGACAAAGCAAAGTCCCAGCCACTTTCTGCTCAGCCCAGCGGGATCTGTGTGTGGCCCCCAGACCTTTTGTTTCCCATTGCCCAGGCGCAGGGGCCCAGATTCAGCAACACTCACAGGCCCCACAGGAGGAGGCTGGTTTGCTGCTTCACCCCACGGCCCAGCAATGAGCCCACAGACTCCCCCTGTGCTCTGGAAGCCAGGTTTGCCGTGTGAATTGTGTGGGGCAGGTAACATCAGGCCTGGGCACTGGGATTATTTACCAGTTTCCCTGGGGGCCCTGCTGTTTTCACAGCACAAATATCTTTCCCATCCCCCCTGAGTCGTCCCTTTCTCAAGCTGAGAAGAAGAAGTTCCCTGAACTCCTGGGAGCTGCTGTTCCAAAGAAGAGGCATTTCCTGTGGAAAGATGGCCAAGACCAATCCCCTACACAGAGCCCCAGAAAATACCAGTGGACACTGGGCACTTGTAAAGCTCCCTCTCGGGCAGCGCTACGGAATGGATCCGGCTGGCCATCGGGCTGACTAACGCCGTCAACAGACGAGTCCCTGTGAGACTTCTCAGCCCAAGTGCAGAGACTGTGGAGTCTCCCGCTCCCAGCCCAGGGGCAGAGGGGCAGCGCCCTGAGGAGGTGGGTCCCGAGCAGCAGAGACCTTTGAAGGGAACGGAGACGTAAGATCAGAAGGAAGGAGAACAAGTCACCTCTTCTCAGGTGAGATGTGGTGGGAAACTACCAGATCCAGTGCAAGCCGAGCTCCAAGGGTTGGTTCCTGCCCTGGTGGCTCCTTGCAGGGCCTGGCTTGAGAAGTGCCAAGGAGCCCTGTGTGGCCAGGAGAAAGGGTGCAGAAGGAACGTGGATAAAGAATCAGGGTGGGGGAGCAGGAAGAAGGGAGGGTGTCAAAGGAAGCTGGGGGTGCTGGGTGAGCTGGGGGGGAAGAAAGCGAGGGGAACGGGGTGGTGTGCCATAATAGAAGATGCTGTGTTTCTGCCTAGTTTTGAACCAGGGACCTTTTGCGTGTTAGGCCAATGTGACAACCACTACACCACAGAAACACACTTAACAGTATTTTCTGCTGCACTTAAACTTGGGCAAATATTCGGTTGCTAACCCTTTGGCCAACAGAGATTGCTGCAGGGCAAAGGAATTCTCTGTTGTCAATTTTGTGCCCTCAGGAAGGGACCAAACTGAAGGAGGCTGGGCCCCCACCTGGGGACTCCAACCTAAACCCTGAGGCCAAGGGGTTTACAAGCCAGAGAATCAAAGTTTGCTGCATTTTGCCCTCTCCCAACCCTGCAGAACCTCAAAGGCAACTCCACAGACCCAGCGGCTGGGGGAGAGGTGCATGTTAGAGCCTCTGCCCACTGAGCTGTAGCCTTCTGTGCCCAGGGAGCCAGACACCGCCAGGGTGGGAAGGCAGGAGGGAAATGGGGAATGGCCGAACTTTGCGAGACAATGGTGTTGTCTGGGACCGTACAGTAGAACAGTTTAGAGGTGGGTCTGAGTAGGGCACCGTGGCTTAGCTGGTTAAAGCACTTGCCAAATAAACAGCAGCTCCT
Source organism: Pelodiscus sinensis (assembly GCF_052426305.1). Lineage (NCBI taxonomy): Eukaryota > Metazoa > Chordata > Testudines > Trionychidae > Pelodiscus > Pelodiscus sinensis. The sequence continues at coordinate 24,978,855 of NC_143070.1, forward strand.
GGGTTCAGTTACCATTGGTGCCTTGTTGCAGTTTTTGCTCACATTTACTTAAGCCCTTCTGGGACACAGAAGAGGCCTCCTCTGGCCACCCATGGAACTGCTGGCTCAGGAAAAGGCTGAGTGGGGAGACGTGTTGGGAAGAAGGAAACCACAAGTCCCAAGAGGTTTCTCCCCCACAAGTGAGAAGCTCCTGATGCCCACAGACCCTGACTCTCCATGGCTGCAGGAGCTGCAGAGGTTGCACCCTCAGGCTCTCTAGGCCCTGACTCCTTCACACATTCACAAGTGTGTGTGGAGCTGACTCTCCTGTCCCAGTAATTGCAGTGAGAGCCCTGTTATTGCCAGTCATAGCAGCCCCTGCACTGGCTCCAGGCTTGTTGTTTCCTTCTTGGCAACATCCCTCCCCAGTCAGCCTTTCCTGAACCACAAGTTCCAGGGGAGGCCTCTTCTGTGTCCCAGAAGGACCTAGGAAAATGTGAGCAAAGGTTACAACAAGGCACCACTGAGACTTGAACCCAGAGTCTCCTGTTTATGAGGCAGGTGCTTTAGCCAGCTAAGCCATGGTACCCTCCGCCAAAGCCTCTTTAAAATGGCTCTTTATGTTTCCAGACAACACTTTTGACTCCCAAAGTGCAGCCGTTCCCCATTTCCCTCGAGCCATGGAGTCCAGGCGGTGTCTGGCCCCCTGGGCACAGAAAGCTACAGCTCAGTGTGCAGGTGGCTTTGGCCTCCTTGCCCATGGGATGCTGTTGCAGGAAGGGCTGTTCAGCAGGGACGGGGTTCACCTGTGGAGGAAGGGAAGAGTATTTGGGTGCAGACTGGCTAACCTAGTGAGGAGGCTTTAAACTAGGTTTGATGGGGGTAGGTGCCCAAAGCCCACAGGTAAGTGAACAACATGGACACCTGGGGGATGGGGCAGAAATGGGAGAGAGCAGAGGCTGTAACCACAGAGATAAATGAGGGACGAGGGACCACTGGGAAGCAAAATCTAATCTGTGTCTTAGATGCTCGTATAGACACATGGAAACGATGGGTAATGAGCAGGAAGAAGTTGGTATCACAGGGACGTGGGGGATAATACACTTTATTGGAATTTTGGCACAGAAGGGTACAGCTTGCTCGGGAAGGACTGGCAGGAAAAAGGGAGGAGGAGTTTCCTTAGATATGAAACATGCGAACACTTGGTCTGAGGCGGAGATGGACACAGGAGCAGACTTCTCAGGAGTCTCTGGGTGAGGTTAAAGGGGTAAAACCCCAGGGTGATGTCACACTAGGCGTCTATTCCAGACACCTCCCCAGGCAGAAGAGGTGCCTGAGGCTTTTTAAACAATTAACAAAATCATCCAAAGCGCAGCTGGTTTCACACACACTCAGCCTCACCCACAGCTGGGAGGCAGTTTGCAGGGAGCTGAGAAGAAACAGAAGAGGGGAAACTGGAGCCTGGCAGAACCAAGTCTTGGGATTCTTCTGTGTCCAGATGTGCTAAGCAGCTGGCAGCCAAGCTCCCAAGCGCTGGTCAGTTCCTACCCTCCCCAGGCAGGTGAATCCCCTCCGCTGGATGTTACAGGCTGGACTTTGCCTGCCTGATTTTAGCCAGGGAACTGCTCCCAGTGAGGCAAACATGACAGCCCCTGCCCTGCAGAACCCAGCCCCTTGCCTTATGGAAGAGGGAAGGAGCTCCTGGGAAGCACTTAGCCCCTGGCTGGCTCTGCCTGTGGAAAAGAGGAAGCAGCAAACATCTATCACTGGAGAATGTGGGTATCGATCCCACTGCCTCTCGCATGCGAAGCAAGCGCTCTACCACTTGAGCTAATTCCCCTGCCTGTAAGTAGCTTTTCCTGCCCCACCCACCTTGTTCCAGAGACCACAATGTCCCTTCTGATAAACCCTCATCTAAAACTCAGCAAATATCCAGAGAAGTTGCGGTTCCCTTTACAAGACTCTGCACAGCTCAGTTCCAATCAGCCGGTCTTCCCTAGAGCCCGGAACATCGACCGCGGCAGCGTCGCTCCTACGCCCAGTGTAGACACGGCCTGAGAGTGTCACAAACCAGCCCCAGACACATTCCTGGCTAGGACCAGTCACAGTCTGGGCTCAGTGAGGGTCCGTCCTACCTGAGACGTGTGTGACACAAAAGCCTCCTGTTCCCTGCCCAGTTCCCAACACTGGCTGCAGACCCAGCGATATTTGGTGCCTTGGCTGCTGTCCCTGCTGGCAGGGAGCTGTCCCGCACCCGCAGTTCATCCGCCTCCCGGAGAGGCAGCAGCTCTGCGAGGGGGACAAGCTGGGACATTTCCCTGCATGTGTAAAACCATCACTGCCAGCCCAGGCTGGGCCAGTGCGCTGGCATCCCTCATGTCTGGAGCATCCGCCAGGGAAAAACTGAAACCACATCAGGAGATAAGGGGTCAGGGTCCCTCCTGGCAGGAGCTATAGGGAATGGGCTACCTCTACTTCTCCCCAGCAGGAAATACTGGACCAGGGGTCCCTCCACCCCTTCCCAGGAGGAGCTATGGGGCCAGGGGACCCTCCCCCCCAGTAGGAGCCAATGGGGGCTCACACACAAACAGGTGCACACGCCCTCAATAACGGTGCCCAGGGCAAAACTCGCTCTGCTCCTGGAACAGGAAAAGTGATTAGCAGTGAGGCCCCTCCCTGGCAGCACCATGTCAGATGGTTTCTTCTCGGCCTGGTGCCTCCTGAATGCTGGGAGGAGCTGCCTGGGTCGAGGGGCTGCAGTTCCCTGGAGAGAGGGGCTGGCTACACCTACCCTGCAGACTTCTTGCTCAAGAACTGTTTTGTGCAAAAGGTCTTGCACAACAGTGTGTCCACACTCCCATGTGCTTTTGCACAAGAGAAGTGATTTTTTGTAAGAGCGCCCATGGCAGTGTGGACGTTCTCCTGAGCAGGAAAGCTCTGATGGGCATTTTAGCCATCGGGCTTTCTTGAGCAAGAAACCCCTGTTGGCTCTCCACACTGCCTCCTTGTGGATGAGTTATTGCTCAAGAGAGTTTATTCCGCTCGGGGAGAGGAATAACTCTTGTGCAAGAAGCCCTGTTTTCTGATGCTGTACTATAAATTTACATGTGCAAGAACGGGCCTGCAGTGTAGACGCTCTGCAAGTTTTTGGGCAAGAACATCTGCTCTTGCACAAAAAGCCTGCAGTGTAGATGTAGCCCTGGAATGTAGACACAGCCTGAGACAGACAAGGAAAGGAAGTGGCCAGAGCCTCCCCTCGGCAGGCTGGTCCTCAACAGGACGGGCACGTCTACACAGCACCCTCACCTCCATGTAAGCTGTTCAGTGTGAGCGGGCTGCCCAGGGCCCCAGGGGAAGGTCTGTGGGGAGTTTCCAAGGCAACAACAACATTTCATAATCTACACTCATGTGACTGTGATTTATTCCTCCACTAACAAGTGTCTCTGAAGGGATGAGAAATGCAGGGCCCAGGTGCAGGGAGCCGGGTCACATTCTCCTACCTGAGTCTCAGTCCTGGCTGAAGCCTGGCTACAGAGAGAAGAGGCCAATGTAAACAGCCCCATTGTGTCACGTTACTAGATTTTGAGGGGAGCAGCAAGATCACTGATGCACCCATGGAGGGGGGGTGCTGGCCACAAAAATGGGATAAAAAGGGGCATGTGGGGTGTTGAATAGGAGCTTACTGTCTGCCGATCCTGTGTACGCTATTTATGTGATGGTATAATATCTGTGTGTGTATAGGTAGGAATCTGTAATGTGTGTGGATACTGAATATTTCTCTGAATGTGGTTGAGCATTGGGCTGAGCCCAGCCTATGGACATGCTAATTGGTGAGGCCCTGTGGGACAATGGCACTCGATGGGCCAAGGACACACCTAAAGCATGAGGGCGGACACCTGAGAGCTGCCAGCAGGGATAGGCCGCTGGCCAGGTGACCTGCTGGAGCCAAGAAGAGGCCAAGAAGATAAATAGGCCATGTGGTGGCCTCTATCTTGGTCTTCAGCTCAGCACTTCATCCCAGAGGGAGCATTGCAGGGATCGAAGAGCCGGAAAGACTTGTGCACCCATCCTGATCCTAGGATGTGCAACAAGGACTCTTAAGCCAGCAGCTGTAACATCTCTGCTAGAGCCTGCATCGAGAACTGGGAGATTTGATGCATGTAACGTACTATTCTTTAACAACCTTACTCTCATGCTTTTCTTTATTGTCATAATAAACCTTTAGTTGTTAGATGCTAAAGGACTGGCCCAGTATGATGTGTGGGTAAGGTCCAGAGGGTAAATTGACCAGGGATCTGTGGCTGGTTTCTTGGGACCGGACAGAACTTTTTCGGGGTAGATGGGATTGGGTGCTAGGACCCCCCACCGGTGTATGAGGCCCGGAGCCATCTGGGGCACGGATATTGCTGGGGTGTTGGAGGGGTTTTGCTCGTGAGGCTTCAGGCAGGCAGCTGAAGCGCTCTGTGGGACTGGTTTGTGGCCTGTTTGGAGAGGTCACCAGTCTGGGGGCTTTAAGGATCCCCGGATTTGAGCAATTCGCCCTGAGCAGATGCCCTCAGCTGTGCCCAGACACGGCCCGGTCTATCACACCCAGTAAGGGTGGAGGGAAGGGTTGGTACTTGGGGGTCAGGAAGGGGGTTGTTCTGAGAGGCTGCAGGTGCCGTTAGACCCTTTTGTCCCTCCATGTCTCCTACCAGTGCTGTGCAATAGGCAGGCTATGTCTACACTACGCTGTTCTTCTGGAAAAAGCTATTCAAATTGTGAACCCCAATTTGCATAGCTTTTTCTGCTTTTTTTTAGGAAGAGGCTTTTCTGACATTTAGCCTGTGTACACTGGGCCAGATTTGGGGAAAAAATGTCTGTTTTGGAACATCCCTTTGTCTTCATAAAATGAAGTTCACAGAGATACGAAAAAAGCACGTCTGCTCTTCCGAAAAATTTTGTGGAAGAGCAGATGTGTTCTCTAGACTAAAGCAAGGTGCTGGCAACAAGAGATTCCAGCTGCCTCTTTTCCCTGGGTGTCAGTGCGCCCTGCCGGCCACCAGCCACCTTCACCAAACAAACCAGCTGGACGAGAAAGCCCATATCACAGTGAGTTACTAGTGGCCCTGTCAGAGAAGAGCCCTTGGCAGCTTCGGAGACGTCCTTCAGCTGCTGGATGCGCCTTTCTGAAAGGGCCATTTGTGAGCTGTGCTCTGGTTGGCTGGCTAGCTCAGTTGGTTCATGCATGGAGCTAATAATACCAAGGTCATGGATTCAAGCCTTGTGCTGGCCACAGATATGTTTGTTGTGGTGACTATTCTACCCCCCTTTAGCTGCCTACTATGGACAGGGAAGCAGAAACAGGCAAAAGACTGCAAGCTTTTCAGGAAACTGGTAGGAAGTGGCTCCAGCCTGCACAGACCCAGTGGCTAAAAGGGCTTTGTCCTGGCTGGCTTTTCCCGATAGCAGGGAAAACTCTTTTTTTAGTGTGGGGCTACTCATAGGCCTGCTGGCTCAGCTGTTTAGAGCTTGATGCTAATAATGCCCAGGTCACGGGTACAAGCCCCATGCAGACCCCACAACCGCCAAATTAGGTTTTTTTTGAGCTGCTCCCAATGAAAAGCAGTGAGAGGGAGCCCTTGGCTGTGGGACCCACTTGTGCCTGTTGTTCAGGGTTAAATAAGATCTCCCCCAGGAGGTTGCCTGTTCCCTTCCCACCTTGCATTGGCTGGGAATCAAATCAAGCAAGGGGCAGCAAACGCCAGGCACTGTCATTGTCTGGGACACAGATACAGACACTCTTGGAGCTGTGATCCCAGGAGCAGTCCATGTGGAGGAATGTGGACACTTTTGGCCAAATGGCCAATGGTCTAGCAAAGAAAGGCCACCTCCCTCCTACCCCCGCATCCTAGACCAAGTCAGAGCCAAGGTCAAGAAGTCACAGCAGAGGTATGTGTGGGAGGAACCGCATTACTGTGCATGCTCTTGGAGAGGATGAAGAGCAGTGAGAGGCAGCCCTCAGCTGCAGAACCCATTTGTGCCTGTTTTTCAGGGTTCAACTAAAACCTCAGTGAGGAGCTTTGAAGCTCCCTCTTTACATTGCATTGGCTGGGAATTGAACCCAGGCCAACTGCTTGGAAGGCAGCTATGCTCACCACTATACCACCAATGCCTGCCTGCAAACTTGCTGGGAAAATTAGTGAGGGAATTCTACATCTGCCATGAGGCTAGCCAGAGGCGAGAGGGTGCCTGTGTGGTTTGGGTAAAGCAGAACTTCTTGGCTGTTAGGCAAAGACCAGAAGTGGTGACGCTGGGGTAGTGGCTGCCCTGCGCTCTCCGTGGTGTGAGGAGCTGGGCAGGAGAGGAGTCCCAGAGGTTGTTGGGTGGGAGAGTAGAGTTTATCAGATTTTGGGCTAAGCTCTAGAGCAGCCAAGGGAGAGGTGGGGAAGTGACTTCTGGATACTCTGTGTGGCACAGGGATGCGGACCAAGAGCCGTCCTTGTGCTTTTTGCCGTAAAGTGTTGTTTCTGGGTCCTTTGCCTAAGATCGAGCACGTCTGCCTTCCGGAGAGCCATGTCACAGGCACAAGCCCCAGAGACCCCTCCAGGGACACATCACAGGACCAAGCAAGGGGCTGAAACACTGGGCACTGTTAATGTCTGGGCCAGAGATAAAGTCCCTCTTGCAGTCTCCTTCAGGAGAGGGATGTAAATGGAGACATTCAAAATTGTAAATGAAACCGAGATTTAAATATCCTGCCCTGCATTTGCATAATTGTGTCCGGGTGCTGTTTCAAAATACTTTATTTTGAAATAAAAAACACTGTTTAGCTGCAGTTATTTGGGGAGAAAACACTTCTTCTGAAATAACCCTTAAACACTCCCCTCTGGTCTGGACCTAACAGCAGTGTCAGCGTTTGCTAGTCGGGGCTCTGGGCAGCACCTGCACAGAGGGAGATGGCAACTGCGGGACACCCTGGCCAACTGTCCCAATGTCTCACAGCAGAAAAGAAAACAAAAGAGGCCAATGCAAACAGCCCCCTGGCAGTGAGGGAGTCAGCACGTCGGTGGGTGGGGCAGGGAGCTGGGGGCAGAGCTGGGCTCTAACTCACTGGGTGACCTTGGCCCATTCAGTGAATCTCTCCCTGGCTCTATGGCCCTGTCTGTACAGCAGGGAGAGCAACACTCACAGGCCCCGCAGGAGGAGGCTGGTTTGATGCTTCACCCCATGGCCCAGCAAGGAGCCCCCAGGCTACCCCTGTGTTCTGGGAGCCCGGTTTGCTGTGTGAATTCTGTGGGGCAGGTGAGGTGAGGCCTAGGCACTGGGATTAGTTACCAGTTTCCTTGGCCTTGGGACAGTGCTGCGCTCACAGCTGTGGTGGCCGAGTGGTTAAGGCGTTGGATTAGAAATCCAATAGGGTTTCCCTGCGCAGGTTCAAATCCTGCTCACAGCGAGGCCTGTGTTTTGGCCACACCCCTAACCAGGGCAACAAGCTGCACAACCCCTGAGCCACTCTCCCTGTCCCCAGTCAATCCCTTTCTGCGCCTTCCGAGAGAGACAGGGGCCATGGTGCCTCATTATGGGTCCCTGAGCTCTAGGGAAACTCTCAGCTCCTGCAGGCTCTGCCCCTTGCCCAGCACCCCATGGCTCAGCCCTACCCTTGGGGGCTGCCCTGCTCCAGTGTGTGATAGGAGTTGAGAGAGAGGATGGAGCATCTGGGCCTGCCCCCAAAGGTCCATCCATGAAGGGCAGAAATGCTGGGGATATGATGATATGATGTGGGTCACTCCTCCTGAGGTACAGAGTGCCCCCCTCCCCTGCTGTGTTGGAAGCAAAGGGTCTAGAGAAGTATTGGGGGGGGGGGAGGTCTTGTTCTCTGCCTTGGCCAAAGAATTAGTGACAGAATATTTGTCCAAGTTTATGTACAGAAAAAAACTGACAAGTGTGGGGTAGGTGGGGTAGTGGTTATCACCTTTGTTTAATGTGGAAAAGGCTCCTGGTTCAAAGCCAGGCAGAAAGTGGAACAAGGGGTTCTGCTCTTATTGTGGCTCCCCAGGTAAACACAGCTCCTGCTACTTGGGATAAGCCCAATTCCCAGGCTGAGTAAAGCAAGGAACAGCAGGAGCCCTGTCCTAGAAAGAGAGGGGCCAGTGTCTAGCCCAGACAGACAGACCCAGGCTGGGAGGACAAAGCTGCCTGACATCTCTAGTGTTCCTCAGGCACAGGGGGGCACATTGGTGCTAATAACATGCAGTGCCATCGTCCAGCCAGGCCAACAGGGAGTGTTTCTTAGGGTACCACCTGATTTCCTGCAAGTGTAGCCCTTGTACTTTCCCCCTGGCAGGATAGATACCCAGCCTGTAGATCAACTTTCCTCCTACAGAGTAGCTTGTGATGACAGCTCTAAGCAAACCCATTAATAATTGAAGTTATTAGCCACTATTAGCACCTGCCAAAGCCTGGGATTAAACCAGGGACTTTTAGAGCTTTAGTCTAATGCTTTTCTAACTGAGCTACTTTGCCTTTGGTAAGAAGCCTGTCTGGCCTGTAATTCTCTGTCCAGGATGTTTTGCCGCATGGCGTCATGCCCTGCCCAGGAAGGCCAGACTGGCCTTTCCACAGCGCCCCTCCCCCACAGCCAGAGCCAAGGTTCCCTCTAAGCCAGGCCTGGGCAATACAGGCCAGCGGGCTGGATCCAGCCCATGAAGCCACCCAACATGGCAGCAAGAAGCCTCAGGCAGATTCCCTGCTCGCCCTGCCCCCACGCACAGCTGAGAGAAGGGGCTGCTGGGCCCTTTGTGTCTCTCAGCTGTAGAGGAAAAGGCTTCATGCCTGGTCCCTGCTCCCAGCTTGTTTGTGGCCAATGGGAGCTGCCTGCTTGAAGCCCTGGCCAGTCCCCACAAGCTCTTATTCACCCAGGCATAGGACCTGTACCCCCTGCGCAGGGAAAGGGGCTGCCTGAGAAATGTGCTTGGCTGCTGGGAGTGTCTCCCACTGGCACCCCAGCCCCTCCCTTCCTTCAACCCACAGGCACTTCCTATGATGGAAAAGAGCAAAGACTCAGCAGATTTCATGAGTACAGATGAGGCTGGTTTCCCTGACTGTGAATCAAACCCAGGCCTCAGCAGTGAAAGTGCTGAATCCTAGCCACTAGACCATCAGGGACACATGAATATGGGTTTCTCCTTAGCTACCCTTGCCTTTCACAGGCCACTTTCTGTCCCCTTCAGGATGTGGGTCCATTTTCCCTTGCCCAGAGGGGACAAGAACAGAAACCAAACAGAACATCAGAACAGCCAGACAGGGCCATGCCAGTTGCCAAACTAGCCCAGGATCCTGTCTCATGACAGCCGCCGATTTCATTGCCCAGTGGGAATCCTCAGGACAGACAATCGTTAAGTGACCCCTCCTGTCGCCCATTCCCAGCTTCTAGAATACACCAGCTAGGGACACCTGCCCTGTCCATCCTGGTTAAATGCCATTGATTGACCTTCCCTGCATTAAATGATCCAGTTCTG